>NC_059281.1:5779369-5781869 GCF_017591435.1 Portunus trituberculatus
TCTGTTTCAATAAATCATTTGTTTTTAATATTTCTTCCCGTTCTAACAAATGAATTTTTTTCTATAACATCAGTAAATTCGTTTTCTGTTTTTTACCATTTTAATAGACTTACTTGTTTTCTTCCTTTTACAAACTTAATATATATTCTTTTTTCATCCTCTTGCCGTCTCGATAAATTGGTTTTCTTTCCAGTAGTAAAGGTGAAGCAGGGTAGCAAGACCAAACAACCCAGTATGGAATTAGTGGTCTGCTGCTGCCTGAAACACACTTATGCTTAGCTTTTCCCTTCGATATTAACACTCTGGCTGCTAATAAGACCATGGCTACTATTATATTTGCCTGACTAGACGACTTAGCTGAACCAAAATAAGACTACAACCACTAAAAGGCTTCAACAAGATTACACATTACTGTCAGCCGCGTCTCGTCTGTCTACTCTATCGTCACACCACGGCGCTCCAGGAGACACCCGTGGAGACGCTAACAACTCCTCAGTGCAGGTCATCTCACACTACCCTTATCTGCAATGCACTGGATTAACCTAAACACTATTTTAAAAGGCCACAGAGATGACTAATCAGATTTTAATGTGTGTTACTCATGTATGTGGTGCAATACATAGTTGAACGATCGCTAGAATGATGCAAACAACCTTGAAGACTTCCACCGTTCATAAACACCGAAAGCATTATCTTCAAAGGCCATACAGACGATAGTGGGATTCTAAAGGGTGTTTCTCATAATGGAGGCGTATTTATCCAGTTTTTTTTTTCTTTTTTTTTACGTAGGGAAGAGGGCCAGCCAAGGGCAAAAAAAAGAAAGTTAGAAAAAAGCCCACTTGAGCGCTGGCTCTCCAAAGAGTTCAAAAAGTGCCAAAACCGTCAGCCAGAATTAGGGGAGCAAATGTCTCGATACCTCCCTCTTAAAAGAAGACAAGTTGTAGGAATTCGGAAATACAGATGCAGGGAGGGAGTTCCAGAGTTTACCAGTGAAAGGGATGAATGATTGAGCGTACTGGTTAACTCTTGCATTAGAGAGTTGGACAGAATAGGGATGAGAGGAAGAAGAAAGCCTTGTGCAGCGTGGCCGCAGGAGGAGGGAGGCATGCAGTTAGCAAGATCAGTAGAACAGTTACCATGAAAATAGCGATAAAATATAGAAAGGGATGCAACATTTCGGCGGTGAGAAAGAGACTGAAGACAGTTAGTCAGAGGAGGGAGTTGATGAGACGAAGAGCTTTCGATTCCACCCTATCAAGCAAAGCTGTGTGACTGGAACCCCCAAACATGCGAAGAGTACTCCATACAGGGACGGATAAGGCCCTTATACAGAGTAAGCAGTTGGAGGGGCGAGAAAAACTGTCGGAGACGCCTCAGAACACCTAATTTCATAGAAGCTGTTTTAGCAAGAGATGAGATGTGAAGTTTCCAGTTAAGATTATGAGCAAAGGACAGACCGAGGATATTCATTGTGGAAGAGGGAGACAGTTGAGTGTCATTGAAGAAGAGGGGATAGTTGTCTGGAAGGTTGTGTCGAGTTGATAGATGGAGGAATTGAGTTTTTGAGGCATTGAAAACTACTAGATTTTCTCTGCCCCAATCGGAAATCTTAGAAAGATCGAAGTCAGGCGATCGTTGAACGATCGCTAAAAGATGAATACAAATTTTAATTCCATACCTTCCGCAAAAGTTGAAGCATTATTCTTTAAGATGATTAGTGAGATTCAAGTGGGTGTTCCTCATATTGGTGGCGTAAACATCCGGCTGAACGATTGCTAGAAAGATGAATGCAAACTTTAATTCCATACCGTCCATAAACATCGAAGCATTATTTTAAAAGGCCATAGAGATGAATAGTGGTTTTCAAGTGGGTATTTCTCATATTGGCGGCGTAGTTATCAAGTTGAACGATCGCTAGAAAGATGGATGCAAACTTCAATTCCATACCTTCCACAAAAACTGAAGCATTGTTTTTAAAGGCCATAGAAAAAACTAGTGAGATTCTATTGGGTGTTTCTCATATTGGCGGCGTAGATATCTTGCTGAACGATCGCTAGAAAGACGGAAGCAAACTTTAATTCCATACCTTTAAAAAACAGATAAAAAGACAAGCATTTTTAAGACCATATAATAGTGGAATTCTATTGGGTGTTTCTCATACTGGTGGCGTAGATATCCTATTGAACGATCGCTAGAAAGATGGATGCAAACTTGAACTCTAAACCATCCACTAGAGCCTGCTTGGTAATCGAGGTGACAGACTGAAATGTTTTGGGAACGCAGTGTCTGGTTTGTAAGAAACATGTACTTGAATGTCACCAGCTTTAGTGTGTCTATTCCATATCCTTACATGCAAAGGGATGGAAGACAAGAGGTATCATTCCTAAAGGTTTCTGCATACTACCTCCATATTTAACAGGTTCTGGTGGACGTTAATATGGTGTTTAAGAAAGTGAGGCATTCTTAAACTTTCTTGCGTCTGATCTTAAACTTTCAACAG
>NC_059281.1:5784369-5804369 GCF_017591435.1 Portunus trituberculatus
ATTATACAATTCAAATAATGATGGACTGCAAGCTGCTAATTATAAACACCTAAGGAAATGTTCTTTGTTTTTAAAGTAACTGATACTAGTAATATCTTTTATATTAGCAGGCAAAGAACTCCATAGCTGTGGACCAAAGTAAAATATGCTGTGCTTGAATAACTGTGTGCGGAATTGCGGGTACTCCAAATTTAAGTTCCCACCTCTGGTTGCATACGGTGAATCTACACATTTAAATAGATTATTATTTGGAAATTTTTTAATGAATCTGAAGATGGAGAAAAGGACAAAACACTTATGAATATCGAAGAAATTCAATAGTTTATGATTAGAAAAAACTGTAGATGTTGAGTCGAATTTACCCATAAAAAATATATATCGCAAAATTTTGTTTTGAATTATCTTTAATCTATTTATGAAAGAGGGCCAAGTGCAGGCCCAAACTGAGACACAATATATGAAATAAGGGTAGCAGAGTGTATAGTAAATACTGAGTAGGGCTTCAGTTGTGAGTTGATTCCGTATCTTGTACAATATCCCACACATCCTAGACAGTTTCATGCATACATTATCAATATGAATATTCCAATTAAGGTTATCATCAATAAATACACCTAAACATTTTATTTGAGTGACACATTGCAGAGTTTGACCTTCAAGAAGTATTGGTTGGATATGATTTTTTACTGACCGATTTTGGAAAAAATATAATTAGTTTTACTTATATTGAGTGTTAGTTTGTTATGTTTTATCCATTGATTTATTAAATGTAGTTCTGAGGTCAAGTTTGAGTGTAGATTGTGTATGTCCTTGTCTTTCATAAGCAAGTTTATGTCGTCTGCATACAGAGTGAATATAACTTTTGAGCTGGATTTGATTATATCATTTATATAAATAAGAAAAAGGGTTGGTCCTAGTATAGATCCCTGTGGAACACCTACTGATATGGATTTAGTAAGAGAGTATTTAGAATTACAATACACAGCCTGTGTCCTGTTGGTGAGACAATTTTGTAACAATTTTAATGGTACACCCCTTATGCCAATATGTTTAAGTTTGTCAAATAAAATGTCATGTTTTAACGTGTCAAATGCCTTCGATAGATCTATAAAAACACCTACGGCATAAACATTTTCTTCTAAGCATTTATATATATTATGAGTAAATTGCAAAATTGCGGACTGTGTGTGTGTGTGTGTGTGTGTGTGTGTGTGTGTGTGTGTGTGTACATGTGAAGTGTTTATATTTACCTTCCTTTCCACCTGTAATTAGTGATACAGGTGTGAATATAAACAGGTATGTAGTTATTTAATTATCTACTTTAATTTTATCTATTTACATATTTGCTTTTCTTTTATGCGTATATTAGATTATTTTTCTAACTATATTTATACGTAAATTAGTGTTCAGGAAAACAATGCCTAATATTTTCACAGGGATTTCTGACAGACGTACCTTACAACAGAGGAACCAGCAAACCAGCGAGCAAGTTATATATTTACCTTCATATTTAACAGGACTGGTGGAATTCGTCAATGCAAAAGATATACTCCACTCACAAATCGACTCACCCCTTCAACACTATTCTCTACCTCCATACAAATAATAATAACAACAAAGGAGAAATAAAGAAAACGAAACGGATCTGGAAAAGCAAATTGATTTATGATATTTCTACTTTTATTTGGTAGAGTACAAAACAAACATAAATTAATAGCGTGTTTTGGAGGATGTTTTTCTATCAAATTGCGTGTTTTGGGGGGTCAAACTATTTCTGGAACCATGAAAATCACTTGAAAATCTTAGTTAAACCCTTCAGTTCTGGGACGCATTTTTTATCATGAGTTTTGGGTATGATTAGATGGTGTTATTGTCATTTGAAGGGTCTATGGAGGTTAGAAGATTAATGGCTAGAGTCTTTACTATTTTAATCCCCTTCCCCCCCCCCACACATAAATTTCTGAAGCTGTATAAAATCACCAAATATTCAGCACAACAAATATGGAAACCCGTCATGATACTAAAGAAGTTAAGGACAAACCAACAAATTCAAAACCACCACCACCACCACCACCACCACCTGCCCGGATCATTGCCTCAGGTGCTCACTAGTACTAATGAGCCAAGCCACAAGCGGATGCGCGTGACAGGTAAGATGAAGAAAGCCGCCCGTCACTCCTCAGTTGGTGAGCCTCTTGACGGTTCTGATGCGTGGTGAAATGAGGGTGCGTGGTGAAGTGAGGGTTGAGTGAGTCGGGAGGTGTGAGCAGTGAAGTGTGAGTGGTGAAGTGGTGTGTGTTCTCTTACTCTTCCTTTTGTTTGTATTGTAGGTAATGTTACGCTCATTCATTACCATTATTGCTACCATCATCACCATTACTACTACAGAGAGAGAGAGAGAGAGAGAGAGAGAGAGAGAATTTTAAAACCATCTACTTAATCATTCATTCCATTACATGTTTGCTTATTTATTCAATTCCTTGGAGGGAGAAACTAAATGAATGAATTAATTAACTAAGAAAACAATACTCCAACACAAAACTAGCTAAAGTATACAAGTAACCCAACTTAACCTAATCTAACCCGTGTTCAAAAAATGTACCAATAGAAACACCAGAAACTACCAAAACAAAGTAAGGACACGTTCTAGCAACTCAGCCTGCCTTAGTGCCAAGTGGTCTGATGAAAGATACAGAAAACGTGCATGACAGGTCGAGTAATTCTGGAGAGACTAGTGTATATAAACTGTTTTATGCATCAATGTGAGGAAGAAAACGGTGAGGTTGCATCATGAGAGGATAGAAAATCATAAAAGAATGTAAGGGAGACTGCAAGAATAAATAAGAGTAAACGAACGTAGGAGAAACAAAAATCTTCAAGAATGCAATTTAGGAAGTAAAGATGAAGAGAGGTAGAAGGAAGAAAAAAAAGGAAGAAGAGTAAAAGCATAAAGTCAATTATTAATATTAAAAGAAAAGAAGATGCAAGAAGGGGAAAAAAATACAATAAATCTAAAGAGAAGAGAAGGAAAAATAAAAGGAAGAAATAAAAACGAGAATAAAAAAACATAAATAAAAACACGAAACACAATAAAACAAGAAAATATCACAAACTGGCTTAAATCTACATCTGTCTTTTATCAAACCAAACTTTACATATAGAACACCTTTTCTCCTCATTCCTTACACATTATCCATCTTTATTCACCTTTCCTCTTCCCTCTCACCTTTACCTCTACCTTATGAATGGACATAATGAAGGAGTAATGGACAAAGATAGAAATACATATATAAACCCTTTTTCTTCCCATTCCCTTACACATTATCCTTCTTTATTCACCTCTCTTCCCTCTCACCTTTACCTCTTCCCTATGAATGAACATGATGCAAGAGTAATGAGCAAAGATAGGAGTGATGGAGAATGGAGGGGAAAGGGAGGGAATGGAGAGGTTAAAAGGAGGGGGAGGGAGAGTGGAAGTGTGAGGTGAGGGAAAAAGAAGAGGTACAGGTGTAGCTTGGAACTAATAATTCTTTTTCTTTTATAATAGGTACTAGTATTTTGAAAGAATGGTTGGTATGGTGAAATTCTCTCTCTCTCTCTCTCTCTCTCTCTCTCCTCTAATCGAATTATCTTTTGCTTTAATGATGACAAAGATAATCAGATAGGGCTGTACCAAGAGTCGCGAAGGCCAAGGCACGGACCTTCCCTTCGACCAGCAAGGCAAAGCCTTCGCCCTTACCTTCAATCTGTACCAAGAGTTGCCGTGGAAGGTAGGGCCGCGAGAGGTCTGCCGCTAGCATGAGTTGGTAACAGTTGTGTCGGTATTGGTATGACTGTAATCCGGATTTGAGCTCCACGAACGACAACAAAATCACAGTGCGCCCTACAAGAATGGAGGGAAGAAGCTGTGACCGGGCCAAACCACTCACGCACGAGCAGAGAATAATGATTCTCAATCCTGTGAAAGAGAATAAAGACTTGCAAGACCGCTCAACAAACCCAGCTAGCCTTCACAAGAAAAAAATTAGCTTGGGAGGCGATCACCTACTCATTTAATGCCATTAACAATTTTTTTTTTAATATTAAGATATTTATAACTAAATAAAAATTCAAGATTTCAGCATCAGCTGGTGCTTAGAGAGAAACTGACAATGTGAAAAAGAGGCAGGCTCAGGTAGTGAGTAACAAGCCCACATGTGATCAGAGTTATTGAATATCTGTGTCCTCAAGCATTCCTTATTGAAACCCTGGCTTGCCACACACTTAAATAATTTTTCTTCTTTTCAAGTTTTGTATATGTATAGCAGTTCTGAATGTTTATTGTTGTTGCTCAATTTCACTATGTATTTATAACAGGTTTATTCAACAACTTTACAGACTGCAGTGTTTTCATAATTTCCAAAATTCTTAACTTTCATTTTTTTTCTGTATCCTTCCATTATCCCTAAAGTGGTAATTTATCATTTGTTTGGAAATCACTGTCTTACAAAATCCATATCAAGAAGCAGTGGTAGTTCATTACAAGAGTTGAGAAATTTGTATTCTTTGGGATCACTGTCTTTGTTGAGAGAGAGAGAGAGAGAGAGAGAGAGAGAGAGAGAGAGAGAGAGAGAGAGAGAGAGAGAGAGAGAGAGAGAGAGAGAGAGAGAGAGAGAGAGAGAGTGTTTGATAAGAAGTCCTGGGTTAGTGTGAAGTGGGGTGCTTGTGAAATTCTCTGTCTACATCCCTACATACATCTTTGTGGTTTTGTTTTAAACCTGCTTATACAGGCTAGTATCTACCTTGTGACTGGCTTTTCTTTGCATACTTTGACAGCCTTCTGTCTGTTGGCAGTTCACCTGTCACTTCCTATTCTCCATTAACCCATGCACATATTTGGTCTTTAATAGGCTTGGATGATGAGCTCACTAAAGAAAATATTTATTACCATGAAATAAACAGTGTAACTTTCCTGACAAACGAAAACAAGCTTCATAAAACAGCTAGGTGGCGAGCTTTCTGGATCCACTGCGTTCTTCCACCTCGCGATTTTAAGGCGATCCTTCACTATTATAAAAAAATAGTAACTTACGTGGAAACATAACTATCGGTTTTCCGAGATTGAAAATATTTCTTGATGTTGATTTTAGTTCATACTATTCGTTGGTCACTCCAGCTTACGAAAATTATAAAATATTTCTTCGAAGGTCATGTGGAAGACACGGGGGCACCCATGCCTTCCCTTCGACCTTCCCTCTGCTCTTCGTTCCAATAATGACAGCGACTCTTGGTACCACATTACCTTCCCTTCTACCCTCGACCTTAAACCTTCGTGACTTGGTACGGGCCATAATCTCTCTCTCTCTCTCTCTCTCTCTCTCTCTCTCTCTCTCTCTCTCTCTCTCTCTCTCTCTCTCTCTCTCTCTCTCTCTTCCAATCTAACTCGTCCATCTCTATCTTTTGTTCTAACGATGACAAGGTTAATCTCTCTCTCTCTCTCTCTCTCTCTCTCTCTCTCTCTCTCTCTCTCTCTCTCTCTCTCTGTCACCTAATCAATTCAATACAACTTTTTCTCTTTCATGACATCCTTTCCCCTCTGCGTCACTAACTTTTCCTCAGTTCTTTCCCCCCTTCCTTCTCTCCCCTCCTCCTCCTTCTATCTCCTCTCCCTTCCCTCTCGTCTTCACTTCAACAAATATATTTCCTACCAAACCAAACACCACCAAAAAAAAAAAAAAAAAAGGAAAAATTGAACGAGAATGTATGAAAAAAACTTGTAAGAAGAGATACTTATAAAACTTTCCATGTGTGCCCTTTCCGCCTCTCCCCCGCCTCTCCCCCGTCTCTCACCCGCCTCTCCCCAAGAAAGAAGGAGGGGAAAGGCATGACGACCGAAGAAAACCTGACCTTACTAGACCACTCTTACTTTCTGTAGAGTTGACCTGGCTTGTCCAACCTGAGAACAACGCCCCCTGTGTGTGTGTGTGTGTGTGTGTGTGTGTGTGTGTGTGTGTGTGTGTGTGTGTGTGTGTGTGTGTGTGTGTGTGTGTGTGTGCGTGTGCGTGTGTTGTAATAGTGACTGATACTGTTAATTGGAGATGGGTGAGGAGGAGGAGGAGGAGGAGGAGGAGGAGGAGGAGAACAATGAAAAAATGGTTACAATAAAACAGAAATGAGAAAGAGAGAGAGAGAGAGAGAGAGAGAGAGAGAGAGAGAGAGAGAGAGAGAGAGAGAGAGAAAGGTTCAAAGGAAACAAGAGAGAGCAAGGGAGGAACGAAGAAAAAGTGAGAGTGGAATGACCTCAATAATGTGAGAGTTCAAGTGACGATCCTTGCTCTCTCTCTCTCTCTCTCTCTCTCTCTCTCTCTCTCTCTCTCTCTCTCTCTCTCACTGCAGCCAACGCCCTAGATTGGTCACGTAACAAATGTCTGTGTGTGTGTGTTTGTGTGTGTGTGTGTGTGTGTAGTATCAAATCTGGTGTTGGTCTTGTTGTTTTTATTATCATCAATACTACCATCCACAAAAACGAAAGGAAGGCAGGTTACGCGTACCCCCCTCCTCCTCCTCCTCCTCCTCCTCCTCGCCGTACCCACCGCCAGCGACCTTCAACCTCACACCTGAACTCTAGATGCGTCCATGCAACTCATGCCAACGCTCACTGGCGGGAAAAAATAAAGAGGGAAATAAAGATGACACATTTCTCCATTATCAGCCACGTCTTTATTTAGTGCTGTTTTGTTCTCTCCCTTTTTTCTTTTTGTTTTTGTTATTTTGGGTGGTGGTGGGGGTGAGGTGGTAGTGGTGGTGGTGGTGGTGGTGGTGGTGGTGGTGGTGGTGGTGGTGGTGGTGGTAGTAGTAGTAGTAGTAGTAGTAGTAGTAGTAGTAGTAGTAGTAGTAGTAGTAGTAGTAGTAGTAGTAGTAGTAGTAGTAGTAGTAGCACCACCAGCAGCAGCAGCAGCAATATTGTAGTAGTAGTAATTGTTAATTTTTCTCTATTCTAATTCTTCTTTTTCCTCATCATCATTTTCTTTTATCTTCAACTCCTTTCCCTCCTACAAATCCGACAGCTACTGCCACTCTTCCTCCTCCTCTTCCACCTCTCTCCTTACCCAATGCATGTTCTCCTATCAGTCTGCAGTACTTACCAGCAATTATATAACATTCCCTACCGATTCAATGACCTGCTTTGTATTAAGTCTTGAGAAAGGTGCAATAAATCAACGTGTTAATACTTGACCAAAAAATTAGAAGGGAAAAAACTTGCACTATAAACACTGATTTCATGATCCAAGAGAGAGAGAGAGAGAGAGAGAGAGAGAGAGAGAGAGAGAGAGAGAGAGAGAGAGAGAGAGAGAGAGAGAGAGAGAGAGAGAGAGAATTACTTCCTATCCTTTGAGAATATAACGGTTAATAGAAATAATGCAATAAAAATGTAAATAGTACACGGAGGCGAAGGAAGAACAGAAGGAAGAAGATGCGAAAGAGGAGAAGGAAGAAGGAGAAGAAGAATGAGAAAATAAGGAAGGACTGAAGGAAGTAAGAAAGGACTTGAAAAGATAACGAAAGAACTGAAAGAAGGAAAGAAGGAAGGAAGCACGAAACCGAGAATGAAAGAAGGAAGGAAGAAAGAAAAGGAAGGCAGGAAGGAAGGAAAGAAACAAGGAAGGGGAGAAGGGGAGGAAGGGAAGGAGGGAGGGAGGGAGGGATGGAGAAGGAAGGAAGGAAGGAAAAGAAGCAGCATGGACGAACCAAAATCAAAATGAAACACAATAAAAAAAAACGAAATGAAATAAAGAAAAATGAGACAAAGGAATTAAAAGGGGAAAAAAACGAGGAAAAAAATGAAAACTAAAAAGCAAACGAGAAATAACACAATGAACAACACAGTGACTACAGCAACACGTTAAAAGCAACACAAAACCACCAACCCTTCATTCCCTCGTCCTTCTGAACCACTTCTGTGCTTATACTAAGGGTTCAAAGCCACCAGGTTCCTTTCACCACTGCCACCTTGAGGACACTCCCATACGAAGCTCTTTTTTATCCCTTCCACTCACTCTCCTCTCTTCCACCACCGACCACTAAAGGAAAATTGGTGCAAAAACCCTGTAGAAGTAGCAGTAGTAGGTCCTGTACTCTCATCAGTGCCCTTCTTCTGTACCCTACACTGTACCCTTCACTGCACCCTCCACACACACATACGTACACCTGCCAAAACTGTATTCCTTTAAATTTCATGGTCTTGCATTAGTGAAGTTCGTGCAAGTTACAAATGTTTTAAAAGATTATCTATATTTCTTATCTTAATTGACTAAATCAGGAGGAAAGTAATTAATAAGGATGCTAGTCATGTATTTCTTCAAGTTTCGTCGTTCCTCAGAGTCTAGTGGGAGTGACAGTGGCTTTTAAAGGTGTTATATTGATTCTAGTGATGATTCATTTAGTTTCTCTAATGGAATGTCAGTGAGAAAAGGCAATCAGTAACATCGTCGTTTCTCACATCACCCAGGTAGGAGTGGGATGTTACTCTGAATGTTATAATGTTTTTTTTCTTACCATTTTAGTGACAGTTAAGTTTTGCATCATCAGTTGGAAAGAGAGTAAATAACATTAGTATTTATCTTACGAGGCCTCTGAAAATAAACCTTATGAGAGAGCAAAGTGTTTAAAAATACAAGATAAAATTAATGCAAATATATACAACACCTGTCAGAGTAATGATCTCTAACGTTGAGCAGCATGCGTAATATGACATTATACACTATACACTATACAGCCATTTACACTATACCTAACTCTTAAATGCTCTGTGATGTTAAGACACTATACACTATACAACAATTTACACTATATTTGTCTGTGAAATGCTCTCTAACGTTGATTATCATGCATAATAAGACACTACACACTATACAACTATTTGCACTATACCTGTCTGTAAAATGCTCTGTGCCATGCATAATAAGACACTATACACTATACAATTATTTGTACAAAACCTCTCTATTAAATGCTCTGTGACTTTTAGTATCATGCATAATAAAACACTACACACTATAAAACTATCTGCACTATAACTGTCTGTAAAATGCTCTGTGACTTTTAGTATGATCCATAATAAGACACTATACAACCATCACCACAGCGAGACACACATATTTGGCACTAAGTATAGCCGTAGGTTAGGTTAGGTTTCACGAGGTTTTAGTTGGGTTACTGGAACAAAGCGATAGCCTTCTTAAAGCAAAAACAATGTGTACTTCTATCTACCTGGCTCACCTCCCGCGGTACTACTCGTATCTCCTGTTACCTGTTACCTGTTACCTGTGCAATTACCTATATGGCGGTACTTGTGCTTAATTAGATGTACCTTTTACTCTGTTTTCTGTGAATATTTGTGTGTGTACTCTCACTGTCTTTTGTCTGTCTACTCTGTCTGTCCACCTACTCTGTCTTTTTGTCTGTCTATCTCTCTCTCTCTCTCTCTCTCTCTCTCTGGTAATGTGGAGGGATTAAAAAATGTGAAAAATAAAAGAAAAAGAAAAAAATCGCAAATGTAGTGTACGTGTAGTAGATAATAATGCAATCAGTGGAAAAGCGCGCACACACACACACACACACACACACACACACACACACACACACACACACACACACACACACACACACACTTTCAGCATTATAGAATGACAATACACAACTTTCAACAATCACAAATTTTATGTACCGGTTCTAACAAATAATTTAATATATCTTTATAGTTACGATGAAATTTGATCCAGAGAGAGAGAGAGAGAGAGAGAGAGAGAGAGAGAGAGAGAGAGAGAGAGAGAGAGAGAGAGAGAGAGAGAGAATACATACCACTCAAGGAAACATCTTAAAACTACATTAAAAGACAGAATAGAAAATAGAATCAGCCAATTAAGAATAACATTAAGCATCAAAAGGCCATTAATTCTCTACAATACTCTAAAAACAACCAATAATAACCAATACAGTGTCGCAGTTAAGATTAGACAGAGTAACTGACCACAAACACACTTAAAAATACTATTATGAACTGATATATCTCTGGCTGGTAGGTGGGGAGGATCTTCGCCTTTCCTATCCTAAATCCCTCACATAACCACAACGTACGTCATTATCCTACACTTTCAGGGTTAACAACAAGTCTGCTGCTGCTTGTTCTTCTTTTGTGTTCTTTCTACAACGGGAGGGAGCATACAAAAAACACGCCAAAACAAGTTACCTGTCTTGCATTAATTACGGAGACTCAGGTAAGTGCACGTGAAGGGAATATTGCATAAACGCACTGGCACGCACGCACACACACACACACACACACACACACACACACACACACACACACACACGCTCGACTCACAATCGAGAGGGCCGGGTTCGAGTCCCGGGGCGGCGAGGCAAATGGGCAAGCCTCTTAATGTGTAGCCCCTGTTCACCTAGCAGTAAATAGGTACGGGATGTAACTCGAGGGGTTGTGGCCTCGCTTTCCCGATGAGTGTGTTGTGGTCTCAGTCCTACCCGAAGATCGGTCTATGAGATCTGAGCTCGCTCCGTAATGGGGAAGACTGGCTGGGTGACCAGTAGACGATCGAGGTGAATTACACACACACACACACACACACACACACACACACACACACACACACACACACACACACACACACACATGAAGGAAAAAGTCAGGTTAATTGCTCCGTCTCATTTTTACACCTGAATTAACCAAATTGGAGGAAAAGAGAGAGGAGGAGGAGGAGGAGGAGGAGGAGGAGGAGGAGGAAGAGGAGGAGGAGGAGAAGGAGGAGGAGGAGGTGTAGGAGGAGGAAAAGGTGGTGGAGATGGTCGCGGTGATGGAATAATTCTCTCTCTCTCTCTCTCTCTCTCTCTCTCTCTCTCTCTCTCTCTCTCTCTCTAAATGGGGCCGCCGTGGTACAATGGAACCATGCGTGCTTTGGGATCCGAGGGGTCTCCAAGCGCACGGGTTCGAATCCTGTCCACGGTCCGAGTGTAGGTTGGGCTTCCTCACTCGGGGCAACGGTTTCCTAGCGGGTGGGCTTTGAGATAGGAGGTACCCAAAAAGTATCCCCTTTAGCCCATAAATTCCCTTGAAAAGCCCACATGGTATTAAAAAATATCGTAATATCACAATTTCACGTCTACGAACACTAGAGAGAGAGGAGAGGAGAAGAAAAAGATGAAGAAAAGAGAAGAAACGAGAGAGAAGGAAAAGAAGAAGAAGAAACAATGGGTCAAGGTGGAGTATCTTTTCAAGTAAAAAAGAACCCAAGTCTTCATTAAACCCACCTAACACTGTCTCTCCTCTCTCTCTCTCTCTCTCTCTCTCTCTCTCTCTCTCTCTCTCTCTCTAGGGCCTTTCTCTTGAAGCAGCGGGCCATGGGGGGAGCACGCCAACAAGCACCAGGGCATATATAGGTGAAAGGACGAGGTGGTGAGACGACAGACACTATTTCTGAGCAGTCATGGTAAGAACTCTCCCTCTCCTCTCTTAGAAATAATTTGGTTCTACTTGGTTCTTACTTACTGTTGCGTAAGTAAGGTCTCTTCTTGATTAGTTTACCATTCACAAAGTTACGTTTTCTTTAACTTTTGTACTATTTTTTAACGCTGCTATGGTTATTGGTCACTTCAATAATGGTAATGGTCTCGTGGAGGTTTAGTTACATGTAACACTTTTGGTTTGGCTTTGATTTTGAAAGCTAACACGTTCGGCAAAATGTGATGTGGAGTGTATTTGTTTTTCAGTGTTCGTAGTTTATTTATTTGGTCGGGAAATATCTCAGGGTTAATATGATAGGAAGTGGGAATAGCATTTTATAAATCTCTCAAGTAATGTCACTTTGTACATCAAGGATATATCAACAAAATGTATTGTTGAGTATCTAACTGTTGTCATTTTCCTTTAGCTTTTGGTCAGAAAATTTGCCCACAGATACAAGGATAGGAAGTGTGATTACGAGTTTGAAAGTCCCTCAAGTAATGCCACTTTCTACAATAATGGGGGCTATCACATCAAAATGTATTGTTCAGTACTTAATTATTTTCCTTCTACTTTAGTTTTTTTTATCAGAAAAATAACTCATAGTTGTTTGGACAGATAGCGGGATTAGGAGTTTGAAAGGACCTCAAGTAATGCTACTTTCTGCAATAAGGGTGCAGGGAGGATATCACAGCAAAATGTATTGTTGACTATATGATTATTATCTTTTTAGTTTACTCTTTGATTAGTAAAAAAAAACATAGTTGTTAGGATAGGAAGTGGGACTAAGAAGTGTGAAAGGACCTCACTTTGTGCATCAAGGGAGAAAACATGTATTGTTGAGTATTTAACTATTGTCATTTCAATTTTAGCTTTTGATCAGAAAATATATAGGGAGAGGAAGAAGGATGAGCAGTTTGAAAGATCGTCCGGTGATGTCACGTTGGAATCACGACTATTGCGCCCCCTTATGGTGTTCTGGTTCTACACATTTTCACTCTAGGAGACGACTCATCATGGGCAACTAATCCTGCCCTTAGATCAGTTCCATAGTGCTCCAAAAGGCGGATGTGGCACCATAAATGTTTAATAAATGGTCAGGTTCCTTCTGCAGCGTTCCTTCCAAGTCAGTAATTCCAGTTTTTGAGGGAGTAAGGTGTGGCTGCTGCAGGTTGCCTTTACTGTGTTGGGTGTGGCTACCTGGTTCAGTTACTCGAAGGTATATTACGTAAGTGTTCCGGCTTTGACCTGCAAGGAAGTGAGTCCCCCTCGTCTCATCTCGCGTTGTTTAGGTCAGTACAGCAGACGCGTGGTGTGGGTGTTCACGTGTGTCGCAATCTGGATGTCGGTCACAGAGTCCACTCCAGTCCTGCTTCTTTGTGTTGGTTTGTGGAGCGTGTGACTCTGCTCATCATTCCATCAATGTCTCATCTTTCATCCCTTGCTTCTTTTTTTCATGTTTACATTCACTTTTCTCATTTGCATTTGTCTTTTAATTATTATTTTTTTATTAGTTTTACATTTTTGTTTCTAAAAAAAAAAGGAAAAAACTTTTCTTTCCAATGACCTATTTCTGTCTTAATTTTTTCCCTACTACCCTAACCACACCTGGTCCTTTCCCCCCAGAAGTTGCTGTGGCTGTGCATGGTGGCCGCTCCGGTGCTGGCGGTTGGGCCTGGCGGTAGAAACCTGGGCGGGGTCACTACTGCTGGCCTAGGAGGATTCCAGACACACGGGACAGGGGCAAACCTTGGCTTTGGTGGGGTTCAAACTGCTGCAGGAGGATCAACGATTGGAGTCGGAGGACTGACAAGCGGCCTTAATGCAGGAACGAAAGGCCTTGGTGGCAACCTCGCTGGGCTGCAAGGCTCAGGCCTCCTCACAGGGCAAAATGTAGCTGTTGGAGGACACACAGGCCTTGGTGGTCTCGCTGGAGGACAGATAGGCCTTGGTGGTCTCGCTGGAGGACAGATAGGCCTTGGTGGTCTCGCTGGAGGACAGTCAGGCTTTGGTGGTCTCGCTGGAGGACAGACAGGCTTTGGTGGTTTCGCTGGAGGACAGGAAGGCCTTGGTGGTCTCGCTGGAGGACAGACAGGCTTTGGTGGTCTCGCTGGAGGACAGACAGGCTTTGGTGGTTTCGCTGGAGGACAGGAAGGCCTTGGTGGTCTCGCTGGAGGACAAACAGGCTTTGGTGGTCTCGCTGGAGGACAGAAAGGCCTTGGTGGTCTCGCTGGAGGACAGACAAGTCTTAGCCATGTTAGCGGAGGACAGACAGGTCTTGGCCATATCTCCGGAGGACAGACAGGTCTTGGCCATATCTCCGGAGGACAGACAGGCATTGGTGGTCTAGCTGGAGGTCATGGTGTTTCTCTCGGAGGACAGACAGGGCTCAGTGGTCTTGCTGGAGAACAGACAGGATTCACTGGTTTTGGTGGAGGCCAGGAAACCATTCTCGGCGGGAGTGGCCTCACTGGACTCAATGCAGGCCACGGCGCAGGACAGGGCGTCATTGCAGGGCAGGGTACTAGTCTTAGTGGAGGCCTAGGACATGGCTTCATAGGACAGCAAGGAGTTGGTCTTGTTGGAGGAAAGGGTACTCTTGGCACAGGGCCTGTAGTGGCACCAGTCAGTGGCCTGAGTGCTGGAAATGCAGGCTTTCTGGGAGGCAGTGGTGTGTCTGTCACAGGACTCGGTACTGGCATCGCTGGAAGCAGTGGTGGCTTAGTGACGCAAGGAAATGTTGGCTTGACTCAGTCACAGACACTTGGCGCAGCTCACGGTTTCGTTACAGGCCACTCTGGTTTCACTGGCACCCAGGGCGTGGGAAGCGGCGTCGTGACTGTGACCGGGGGCCAGACCGGCCTCGTTGGAGGACAAAATATCGGCCTGATCGGTGGACAAGACGTCAGGTTCCGCACCAACCCGGGCCTCACTCTGGTTAGCCACAAGAATATCGGTGATGATGACATCCATAATGTTGGTCTCGGTAGGAAGAAGAAGATTGACATCACCGTGGTGAGGGAAGACTTCGGTGGCGGCCATATTCTGGACGACGGCCACCATGGGAAGGGAGACATTGCCATCACCTTAGTGAAGGACGGCCATGTTGTGGGCGACGTCCTCGATGGAAGGAAAAACACTGACATCACGGTGTCCAAGGGAGGCTTTGCAGGCGGGCGAGGAGTGTCCCTCCTGAGCGGCAGGAAACATTTCATCCACAACGGCGATGACCTGGACCACCGCGGCCACAGCCTCCACGGTGGTCGCGGCGTGACCATTATCAGGAGCAAGGACGGCCTGGGTGCCTTTGATAACCTGCGCGGCCTGGAGGTGGGCGGCCGCGACGTGTCCATCGTGCGGGGAAAGGGGCTGCACCGGGGCAGCCTGGAAGTAGTGAGGGGAGGCTTCAGGAAAGGTCTGCGTAGCCGAGTGGTGCCCGCAAAAGGTGTTCGCGTGACATCCAGCCTGGGGAGTCGCCACGGCCTGACCCAGGTCCACCCTAACAGCGGCAGGTCAACAATCAGCTTCAACCTGGGTCACGGGGGTCGCAGGAGCCACAAAGTCGGGAAGGGCGCCATCCTCCTTCACTAAGTAATCACAGCACTATCCCTGCCCATCCGCCCATAGCGCCACACTTGCGGCACCCTCTACCTCGCACACGCCCACACCGCACCCAAACACACTCCTGAAATATGACCTATCCCCCCCCGCACCCCGTCCCGCAGATGTTCCCCGAGGCGCAGGGCCGAGGGCAAGGCGCTGACACTGTGCAGGAAAAGTTGCTCATTCACGTCCAGTCCACGAAGACTCACAACTCGAAGTCGTCAGGTATTGAAGTATTTTCTATTTATGTGTACGTACAAAATACGAAATAACATTAAATTAATTTGGATATAAACCTGAAATAAATGTTTTCACAATAAAGGTTTTGTCTTTACATAAAGCTGTATAGCTATTATCCTTCTTCACCACTTAACACACACACACACACACACACACACACACACACACACACACACACACACACACGTTCCTTCCAGTATCCCGAGTCGAAGAAAATCGGGATGCAGGAGAAAGTAAAGGGAATGATAATCAGAATGGGAGAAAAAAAATGTTAAAAGAAAGCAGGAGAATAGGAGGCATATATACAATGAACGTGAGAACCTGTACTTATTGGGTGAGCAGTGACAAATATGGAGCGATCCCATAATCGAATCGCATCTGTTATGATTGATTGAAAAAAAAGTGTAACATGATTTCTTTTTTTTTTTGTGTATATGTGTGTTAGTTTCATATACATATCTAGTACACTGCGATCCAGCCTTTCACGTTTTCCACTTTCCATTTCCTGTTAACTCGTTCTGTGTTCTTCTCTTTCTCTTCACCAGTCACCACGAGGCAGTCTTGCACAGTATCCCCTCACTCACTCCGTTTGCCTCCACTTTCTATCAACACAACCTAATTCCCATCCTACAAATGCATCAATCCTATGAAGGCCGTGGTACAGTGGAACCATGCGTGCTTTGTGGTCAGAGGGGTCTCCAAGCGCACGGGTTCGAATCCTGTCCACGGTCCGAGTGTAGGTTGGGCTTCCTCATTTAAGGCAACGGTTTCCTAGCGGGTGGGCTTTGAGATAGGAGGTGCCCTAAAAAAGTATCCCCTTTAGCCCATAAATTCCCGTGAAAAGCCCACATGGTATAAAAAAAAAAAACGCCGCCAAATTTAGCTGAGCGAGGCATTATCATTATTATTATTATCTGAACATTACGAAAAAACTATATTTCTGTTTATTTTTTCCTCCTTTCTTATTTTCTTTTAATTTCTAGTATGAGACGTTTAAGGGAACTGTAGTGCACGTATGGGGGAAGGAACACAGAGGAATACAAATGAAGAACAGTTAGTCCTTACGAGCTTGTTTGTGAAGGAAGGGATAGTGAAATGAATAGTTCTTTCTTTTTCTCTCTCTCTCTCTCTCTCTCTCTCTCTCTCTCTCTCTCTCTCTCTCTCTCTTTCCTTCTTTGCGTGCGTGTGTCTGTATGTGTGTGGCTTGTATGTATATTTGTTATGCAGAAAATAAGTAAATAACACACACACACACACACACACACACACCGCGTAGTGTAGTGGTTAGCACGCTCCACTCACAATCGAGAGGGCCGGGTTCGAGTCCCGGCGCGGCGAGGCAAATGGGCAAGCCTCTTAATGTGTGGCCCCTGTTCACCTAGCAGTAAATATGTACGGGATGTAACTCGAGGGGTTGTGGCCTCGCTTTCCCGGTGTGTGGAGTGTGTTGTGGTCTCAGTCCTACCCGAAGATCGGTCTATGAGCTCTGAGCTCGCTCCGTAATGGGAAGACTGGCTGGGTGATCAGTAGACGACCGTGGTGGTGGTGAAACACACACACACACACACACACACACACACACACACAAATTCATCCAGTCATCTCACTACACTCTCTCTCCCTGGGCGGTCATTCTACATTCCCTCCTCGGGTGCTGTGGCGGTGTGGTGGAGGAGGGTGAGTGGCGTTTTTTGCCGGGCGGTGGGCTGGTGGTGGGATGGGATGGAGGAGGCAGGGAGGGATGCAGGTGACAGGGAGGTGGCTGGGGAGGGAGAGGAGGAAGGGAAGGGAAGGGGGTGGGGAAGGGAAAGACGCACCGCAATAAGACTGACTTGCACTTTCACTAATTGCACCTCGAGGGAGCGGAAACACACGGGAACCGAACCGGAGAGCAGGTTGTGTGGGGTTGCCGGGGCCGCGGTGGGAAGGAGAGGGGCAAGGTGGGCGGGGGAGGGATTGGTGAGGAAGGGAGGTTGTAGTGGTGAGGGACGGGGTCAGGTTTTGCAGGGAGAGAAAGTGACGGGTTACGAGGTAATACTTATTTATTTCGAGCTTCGCGGATAGACATAAAAAAAGTGTTGTAGATGCATGGACAGACAGACAGACAGACAGACAGATAGCCACGTGATGCACTTCGTGGGATAATAAATACAAAACAAGTAAAGATGCAGTGTTGGGCGAGGTCTCGTGGTGGGGCAGCTGTGGGTCGGTGAGCTGCACAGGCTGGTGTGGCGTGCTTCTCAGCGGCCGTAGCTGCCACCTGAGCTGCCGCCGTGAACACTGCCGCCAAAGCCGCCGCTGCCGCTGCCATATCCGCCACCGCTACCGCCGCCAAGTCCATGGGAGCCGCCGCCGAGTCCACCACCGAGTCCACCGCCATATCCGCCACCAATGCCGCCGCCGATGCCGCCGCCGATGCCGCCGCCGATGCTGCTGCCACCGAGTCCTCCGCCGTAGCCACCACCAACGCCTCCACCGATTCCGCCACCCAGTCCACCGCCGAGTCCACCACCGTAGCCGCCCGCCACCAGCACCGCCGCCAATTCCGCTGCCATGACTACTGCCATAGCCGCCGCTGCCGCTGCCGCCACCGAGACCACCGCCGAACCCGCTGCCGTGGCTGCCGCCGTATCCACCACCAGCGCCGCCACCGGCGCCGCCTCCGAGACCGCCGCCCAGGCCGCCACCATAACCACCGCTGCCGCTACCACGGCCGCCCCCGCGACCGCCCGTCACACCGTGTCCCAGGTTGAACACACTGTAGCCGGTAGCAGTCCCGTAGCCACCGCCGCTGGAGCCACCATAGCCGCCGGAGCCACCGCGACCGCCAAATCCGCCACCGCTGGAGCCGCCGTAGCCGCCGCCAGAGCCACCATGACCACCTAAGCCACCGAAACTGCCGCCGCTGGAGCCGCCATAACCGCCGCCGGAGCCACCATGACTACCTAAGCCACCGAAACTGCCGCCGCTGGAGCCGCCATAACCGCCGCCGGAGCCACCATGACCACCTAAGCCACCGAAGCCGCCGCCGGAGCCACCATGACCACCTAAACCGCCGCCGCTGGAGCCGCCATAGCCGCCGCCGGAGCCACCGTGACCGCCGGAGCCACCAAGACCTCCAAAGCCGCCGCCGCTGCTGAAGCCAATGCTGGGAGCGGAGTAGGTGCTGCTAACACCGCCCCCAAACCCGCCGCCGCCGCCACCACTACCACCACCAAAGGAGACAGTCGGGGCAGAGTAGGAAACGCCCGTGTCCCCAGAAGCCAGGGGGACGAGGAGGAGACACGCGAAGGAGAGGAGGGACGTCTGTGGAGGAGGGGCACGCTTAGGCTCTCACACACACACACACACACACACACACACACACACACACACACACACACACACACACACACACACACACACACGAGCCTAACAACAACAAGTAATTCGTCAGAACAGTAAAGGTTTACAATCTGAGCCAACTAGAGTGAACCTTACCAGCCTGGCCAAGCGACAGACGAGGCATCAGAACACAAAGGCATGACAAACACTAACGTCGCTGCTGGTCCTCACACAGCTGCCTGCAAGCTACACTGTCTAATCATGGCTTTTCCCCTCGAGTGTCTGGCAGCGAGGATACACTCACCACAAACAAACTATTCTGGTCGGTTATTGAGATTCTTCAGATTTATTTATCTATTCGTGTGTTTTGGAGTCGAAGGAAGCTTAAGTGGCATCGATTTTCTTTTCTTTTTAGTCATGATTATTGGGTCAGCTGAACTCCATATACCATATACCTATAAATGGCTAACTGATTGACTGACCGACGGAGTGGCTAACTGACTGACAGACTGACTGACTGAATGACTAACTGACTGAAAAATTGACTGACTGACTAATTGATTGATTAACTGACTGACTGACTACCTGACTGACTTATTAACTGAAATATTTACTGACTGACTGATTGACTGACTGGCTGATTTATTGACTGAAATACTTAGTGACTAACTAACTGAATGCTTGACTGACTGACTGATTGACTGACTGATTGCCTGACTGACGTGCTTCCATTTCAAACACAACAAAAGAATCAACAGGAAAACTTAACAGCAAACATTCTAGTTGAGGAATAAGCTTAAATAAAAGCTTACTTTACTCACGACTCTCTCTCTCTCTCTCTCTCTCTCTCTCTCTCTCTCTCTCTCTCTCTGCTCACCATTGAAGCGCTGTAGAAGAACTCGTGCTGCCCTCTCCGCCTAGCTGCCTTTATATACTACACTCGGCGTCCCACTTCGCACAACGACCTCACTCCAAAATGCTGCAAGGAACGTGGACGGGGGAGAGGGCGGGGAGGAGGAGGAGGAGGAGGAGGAGGAGGAGGAGGAGGAGGAGGAGGAGGAGGAGGAGGAGGAGGAGGAGGAGGAGGAGGAGGACGTGGTTTGATGTTTACTGTCACCTTGCAAACAACAGCAATTCATGTCATCAAGTGTGTGTGTGTGTGTGTGTGTGTGTGTGTGTGTGTGTGTGTGTGTGTGTGTGTGTGTGTGTGTGTGTGTGTGTGTGTGTGTGTGTGTGTGTGTGTTTCTCCTGTGGTTTTCTTTTATCTTGTCTTCAGTCTTCTGCCCTCCACGCCCTTGCCCCCCTCTCTCTCTCTCTCTCTCTCTCTCTCTCTCTC
>NC_059281.1:5819369-5844369 GCF_017591435.1 Portunus trituberculatus
CTTTACTCTGTCTGGTACTGTCGCTATCAGGCATTTCACTTCTCTCTCTCTCTCTCTCTCTCTCTCTCTCTCTCTCTCTCTCTCTCTCTCTCTCTCTCTCTTTTCATCCTTTCACTCACATCTTCCCCTTCCATTTCTTCTTCCTCTCCCTCGCCACTTTCTCTTCTCCATTCTTACCACTCATTATTTCCAGTCATTCTCTTTCTTCTCCTCTTTTTCCTCCTCCTCCTCCTCCTCCTTTCCTTTTCCTCTCACACTCCTCTTTTATCTTCTTACAAAGCTCACGAGGTCTGCTAATCTCCTCCTTCTTCTTCTCCTCCTCTTCCTCGTCCTCCTCCTTCTCCTTCTTCTTGTCTTCTTACTCGTTCTCGCACTCCTCGTCTTTATTCCTTCTGACGTTTGTAAATTTGTTCTTCTTTTGTGTTCCTCTTCTTCACCAAATGCACAACACCTCCTCTCCCTCCTGCAGAAGTCGGTGACGGTGGCCTGTGCCGCCGCCCTGTTGGTGGTAGCTGCACTCCCCTTCTCACAGTGCCAGAGCGATGCCTTGAGGAAACAAAGTCACAGCAACCTGACCCCGGCCATTCCTAAACAAAGACCCGCTACTGAAGGAGGTGCAGAAGGGAAGAATCCTAGTCAGGTCCCCCACCTCGGCTTTCTGACTGACGGTGTGCTGACCAGGGAAGGCATTGAGAAGAGCCTGTCAGTGATCCAGGGCGCCCTAGACGGGGATGACTCCTCTGGCCTGGTGGTGGTGCCCGGGGAAGGTGGCCCTGTCAAATCCTTCACTGACGAGGAAGGCAAGGCTGCAGTGAAGAAGCTGCAAGGAGTGAGGAGAGACCAAGTGACACGAGCAGATTCTTTGGCTCAAGGAGGAGGTGGAGGAGAGAAGAGAGGCGAAGTAGTGAGAGGACAATTAGGAGGAGGAGGACGTGTATTACAAGTAGCAGGGGGAGGAGGAGGATTAGTTGGAGGAGGACGAGGAGGTAAAGAGATTATCTTTCAAGGAGGAGGACAAAGAGTAATAGGAGGAGGAGGAGGAGGAGGAGGAAATATTGTCCGTCAAGGAGAAGAAAGAGGGAGACTAATTGTTAGAGGAGGAGGATTAGGAGTCGGAGATGTTCTCGTTCAAGGAGGAGGAGGAGGAGGAGGAGGAAGAGGAGTAGTAGGAGGAGGAAATGTCCTTGTTCAAGGAGGAGGAGGAGGAAGAGGAGTAGTAGGAGGAGGAAATGTCTTCGTTCAAGGAGGAGGAGGAGGAAGAGGAGTAGTAGGAGGAGGAAATGTCCTCGTTCAAGGAGGTGGAGGAAGAAAAACAGTAGTAGGAGGAAACATTATCGTTCAAGGAGGAGGAGGAGGAGGAGACGGAAGAAGAATAATAGCAGGAGGTGGAGGAGGAGGAGGAGGAGGAGGAGGAGGAAGAGATATCATCATTCAACAAGGAGGAGGAGAAGTAAGAAGAGTAATTGGAGGAGGAGGAGGAAGAAGAATAAGCAGCGCGACTGTAGACCATGGAGACTACTTTGTTCGGGAAGTAGGTGTGAGGCGGGACCAAGGAGCACGAAGAGGAGGAGGAGGAGGAGGAGGAGTAGGAGGAGACATATTTCTACAGGGAGGAGGACAACGGATCACCGGAGAAGTAGTAAGGAGGAGGAGGAGGAGGAGGAGGAATAGGAGGAGGAAGAGGAATTTTACAAGACGAATTCAGGCTACAGGAATTACTTGGAGGAGGAACGCAAGGAAGAGCTAGAATAGAAAGAGGAGGAGGAAGAGGACAGCAGGAGATCACCCTCCTGAATGGATTCATACCAGTAGGAGCAAACATTAGGATCAACAGTGTTCAAGGAGGAGGAGGAGGAGGAGGAAAAGAGATCGTTGTGCCTGGGGAAGGACGCCCACAGATCATAACTCACAGGAATCAAGGAGGTGCTGCAGTAGTCCCTGAAGGAGGATCTGTGAATCTCCGCCCCATCACTGTCAGAGGAAGGGAGGGATTGACATCATCACCAGCAGGAGGAAGAGAAGGTGGACGACCATCAGGAGCAGTAGCAGAAGGAGGAGTGGTCACACCAGTAGAAGGAAGACCTGCAGGAGGGGCAGAAAGTTCATCGCTCTTGCAAGCTAGAGGAGGCGAAGTAGCAGGGAAAGATCTTCAAAAAATTATCAACTCTATTCTAAGCCAAAGTAGAGAGAAAAACCCCAAAGATGGAAACAAAATCATCTTCTTAGGGGAAGACAGAGCGTTTGACGGACTGAGAAATGAAGGAGCAGCCGCAGCAGAAGCCATCAGGGCCATTAACACTGGATCTGGAGGTCAGGCTTTGAGTGGAGGAAGTGGAGAAGGGAGAAAAAGCGGAGGTGGAACTGTAACTCTTATCAACGGACCAGGAATAGAAAGCAGAGAAAGTGGAAGAGGAGAAAGTGTGAAGACATCTAACAAGGGAGGAGAAGGAGGAGTAGGAGGAGGAGGAGCCCTTAGCAATGGCAACCAAGGAGCGGTAACTGGAGGAGCAGGAGGAGGAGTAGGAGTAGGAGTAGGAGGTGTAAATGAAGTGAGATTGGTTATAGGAAATGGAAGAGATCCCAATATTTTCAATGGTGGATTAAGTGGAGAAGGAGTAAAAATCGGTGGCGGATCAGCCAGTGTGAAACAAGCTGACTTTGGCAGTGGATTTGTACGTCACGTGGATGAGAAACAAGGTGGATCAGATGGAGGAAGAGGATCAGGGTTTCAAGTGGAAACACCATCCAGACACAGTGGCCAAAGTGGAGCAGTAAAGCTGGAGTTGGTGAGGACGAATAATGAAGCATTATTCAAAGACCATACAAAAATCAGAAATGCGGAAAAAGAGCTAAGTGGACAACATGTGGATAATAGAAATATCCACCAGGCTTCCAGTGGTCTCGCAGGACAGAAGCAAGGTGGATTCAGAGATCAACGTAGAGTAAAAGTGGAACAGCCTTTGGTTCAACTTCCACTAAGAGAGGGAGACCAGAAAAAGGTGGAGGCTCCTGCAGCACACTTCGAGGCAGCAGGTGGAGGAGGCGCAGGCAGAGTAGCAATAACAGGTGGAAGTGGAAGAGGAAGTGAAATTAACGGTGGAAGAAGAGCAACAGTAGCACCGGTAAACCTCAATCCACAAGGCAACGGACAGAGCATCACGGAGGGAAGAGTGAAAAGCGTCAGTAGCCAAGGCCAGGGAGTGAGACAAGATCAGCAACCTCTGATCATCAACACAGCACGCCCTGCAACTCCAGCCCAGCCAGTCTCCAACCTAGGCCGTGCTAATCCTAACGTCCGCAGACCTGAAGGAGACGCAAGAGGTTTTGTAGGAGTCCAAAATACACAGACACCCTCCAATGAACACGTAGGATCCTTGGGGCTAGGTCGAGGATCAGATCAGAGCAGAGGCTTCAGCACCTCCTTGGAGTACTCCGGTGGTGCCACTTCCTCCGTTACCATTAACTTCGGTGAAGCTTCAAAGCAGGGCGTCTCAAGACCAAGAGGAAACTCAGAAGATGCCTTTGCAGGCTTCAAGGGACTGAGGAAAAATGCGGCAGCTTCCCAGAGGGATTTGCAAGGAGCTTCCCAAGGAATTCAGCCAGTTCCCCAGAGAATTCCGCAAGGAGGCTCTCAAGTGAGTTTTCAGGCATCTACTAGAAGGCCTTTGGGAGGTGCCCAAGGAGTCTCAGCAATTCCCCAAAAGGTACTGCAAGGAAGCTCCCAAGGTGGTTTCCAAGCAGCTCCAGTAAGACCTTCAGGTGGTTCTCAAGTTCCAGGCACTGCACAACTGGCTCTAGGAGGTTCTCAAGGAAGTCCAGTAGGTTCCCAAGGAGTTTCAGCAGCTCCCCAAAGAGTTCCGCAAAGTGGCTCTAGAGGGCCTGCAGGAAGTTCCCAAGGAGTTGTAGGAACTGCCCAACTGGTTGCAGGAGGTTCCGAAGGGCCCGTAGCAGGATCCCAACAGTTCCCACAAAGAGGATTCCAAGGAGGTTCTCATGGGAGCTCTGCAGGGCCTGCAGGAAATATCCAAGGAGGTGCACAACTAGTTCTAGGAGGTTCCCAAGGGGCAGTAGCAGGTTCTCAAAGAGTTGCACGAGGAGGTCAAGCAGTTACACAAGGCGGCAACACTGAAACCAAAATCACTTTCGTTGATACTTCTGCCTTCTCCTCCCCGGGCTCCTCTCCTGCCGCCGGCGCCCTCCCCTCCTTACCTGACTTGAGCAAATACCCGCCGGGCGTTTGGAGGATCAGTGGTTAGTTAACTGGAGTGAGTCATTGAGTTGTTTTGTTATGTACTAATGGACTTGACCTTCCCACTGTTATTGTATGTCTCGTAAAGCTTCATTCAATTGTTAAGGTTATAGCTTTGAAGGGTGACTTTGAAAGCAGACCACTGGTAGAATGAGTGATGGAGCAGTGTTAGCCTTTTTCAGTGGCCATATTTATATTTCTGTTGAGTAATGTCAAGTGAAATCAATGAGCAGGAGTTATACGGTTAGTCACAGTGAAAGTGCTAATGGTCCTATCTATTCTTATCAAAATCATTCCAATTTCTTTTAAAGATGATAAGCAGAAATTTTTCTATTTTTCTTTTTTCATTGATTAGTGACATATAATTCGTTTTTTCCATTTTCCCTCCTAGTTTCCCTCTCTAACCCAATGCAAAAAGAAAACTAAATGCATAAACATGTTTTGCGCCTGCGCATCACTAGTTATTAGTGGAAACATGTAAAAAATCATGTTTATTTTACGTACAGTATTAATGCATTTATTATTGTTATCTTTTTCATTGTTATTGTTATCGTTATCATTCGACAATTCATTCCTGGTAAGATTATGAAGTATTATTATGATATTGTGTTTGCGTTGTTATTATTGTGATATTCCCCTTATCTAGACATTCCAAAAAATACAATGTGCTGTTGCTATGTGTGTGTACGTGTGTATGTACTAGTGGTGTCAATATACAGAGTCTATATTTTTCCAAAGCTGTCTGGTTATTACAGCATATTATAATAAAAATATGAAAGCAACAATACTTCTATTTTGAACCCTGTGACTTTGAGAGCTGGGAGTGCAGAACAAAAGGAATGGAATTGGGAAGATGGAAGAGAAATAAGAGAAGGGAGGTAGGAAAAGGAGAGATAAGAAGAGAAAGGAAAGACAGAGGAGATGGGAAGGAATCGAAACATAAAAGTTAAAACAAATAAAGTTACAATTCAAATGAAAGACGATGAAGGGAAGAAAAGGAGGAGGAATAAAACATACGAACTAAGAAGAATAATGGTGAAAAAGAAGACAGAAGTTCAAATAAAGGAAATGAGAAAAAAGTCAAGAGAGAGAGACGTGAAAAATGAAATCAGGAAGCTCCAGTTAAAGACATTGAGGTAGGAATGAAGAGAAGAGAAGCTGGAATTATGAAGAGGGGACACTGCTGTTAAAATGAAGGTATTTGTGTTAAGGAGAAGGGCTGAACAAAATGGAGAGAATGAGTTTGGAATGTTGCTTTATATTCGATAGTGCATTTCCTTAATTCTTTTCTTTAATCGTGTTGCTTTTATTTATTTCTCTTTTTATCCAGCATTGCTATTAATGATGAAAGGTAAAGAAAGTAAAGAGAAATTTGTTATGAAAGGAGAATAAAAAAAAAGAGAAAATGAAAGATCGGAGGAAGAGAAAATATGGTTAAAACCGGTAAGAGAAAGAAAGAAAGAGAGAGAGAGAAAGAAAAAAAAGAGAGAAAAACGAATAAAAACAATAAGATGTAGAAAGAAAATAATTAGTAAAAGAAAATTTGAAAGGAATTTCCAGTAACACAAAAAAAGAAAAAGAAAAAAAAAAACCCAGTCAACAAAGAAGAAAGCATACAAACAAACAAACAAACATACAACTGTGTATTCAGTTAACTTTAAATATTCAGAAGGAATCTCTCTCTCTCTCTCTCTCTCTCTCTCTCTCTCTCTCTCTCTCTCTCTCTCTCTCTCTCTCTCTCTCTCGAAAGTTCGCGTGTAAATTAAGATAAAAATTCCTGTTTTTGAAATTATTTATAAAAAAAACCCAGAGAGTGAAAGTAAGAGAGAGAGAGAGAGAGAGAGAGAGAGAGAGAGAGAGAGAGAGAGAGAGAGAGAGAGAGAGAGAGAGAGAGAAGGTAAGAGACAAGAAAAACAACTAATGAAAGCAAACGAGTTACCCGGAAAGAAAATTTTGCAAGTTAAACGTTTCTTTTGTCTACTTTCTTTAGAGAGAGAGAGAGAGAGAGAGAGAGAGAGAGAGAGAGAGAGAGAGAGAGCTTCTATTATTACTCCTTTGTTGTGTGTGTGTGTGTGTATGTGTGTGGGTGCGTGGATGGGTGGGTGTGGGCAAGAGAGGTCAGCAAGGGTCATGAACGCTTCTTGGGGCGTGGAAGGACGTGGTGTGGTAGGGGAGGGTGGCCCAGGGAGAGGGAGGGGGTGAGTGGTGGGTGGGGTAGGCACTCAGTGGGCAAAAAGTTGCACTGGAAAGGATCATGAGGAGAAAGCGTTAGCAAGCAGAGTTATCAAGGAAAATAAAGAGAGAGAGAGAGAGAGAGAGAGAGAGGGGTGGGATTGAATAGCCTCTCTCGTTTTCTTTCTTTTCTTTTTTCTAACGCTGTATCCTCCTTTCCCGTTCTTTGTTTCCTTTCTTAATCTATTGCTGTGTTCTTCTTCTTCTTACTTTCCCCTATTTGTATCATTACACAGAAACAAGATTAAGCTTTAGCAAATATTCGGTCAAGTATATGGAAAAATAAATAATAAAATGGAAAAATAACAAAGGAAAATATTATGAAGTTTCTCATAAAAGATTAACGTTTTCTTTGATTATGTTACAGAGAAAACGACAAACACAAATATCTGCTTTAAAATGAAAATATATAATAAGAGGTATACAGTATTTCTTATTAATGTTCACAGCTTACTTTTGATGATATACAGTGGTTAATCTGCATATATCAATTCTTTCCCAACTAATATTAAGTGAACATCAAAGCGAATAGATCCTTTTCAAGATAAGTTATTTCGCAGAGTTTCATTATTTCGTCTTATTTTGGTTAATTCATTAGCTTCCTCTTACCATATTTTGCAGTTGTATTTATTGATTTATTTGATTATTCTAGGAGGCGAGAGGCAGTGATCCCAGCTTCATTATTAGAGAAGTGGCAGGAAATGGGGATGGGGAGGCCGAAAGTGGAAGGAAGGAGAAGAGAAAACACGTGGAGTAAACATGATGGAGAAGGTGGATGACTTCAGAGATAATTTGATTGAGGAAAGAGGCATCAATAAAAAAAGAATATATTTACGCATTTCTTGTCTTTATATGGTGCATTTCCTTGACCAACTGTAGGTGTGCGAGTAGAATAGTGACCCCGTTAGTGAGAGTGAACAGTCATGCGAGGAGTCAGGAGGAGGAGGGACAGTAATTAGGCACAAGTGATCGTTCTCTTGTATTTCGTAGCCTAACAAGTGATTATCTGTGTGCGGCGCGGTGTGTAGGCCTAAGGAAACTGCATAGGCCTCTCATGAACCCGTGGAGAAGAAACCATGAACTGTGAGACGTGTGGAAGGTGAGTAAACGTGTGTGTGTGTGTGTGTGTGTGCTATTCGACCTGTTAATTATCTTTTTTCCTTGCTCGTTTCCTAGTGTTTGTTATGAATGTAGTGATGGCGCCAGGAGATTTTCATTGTGGGGCTGAGGGTTGGCTGGGGTTGAATGTGGAGGGGCTTCACAAAATGCCATCCAAGTGAAGTGTTGATGGTAATTTGCTATGTGTAAAAAAATACCAAGGTACATTTTCGACACCTGTGTTAATTGAAAATGCAGAGTTAACGTATAACAGTCTTTTATCTCTTCGAAAGTTCTGCACAAGGAAATAAAAAAAAAATCATAATACGTATTTAGCATTTGTTAGCATTAAGATGAAGCCACCCCATCAAAAGAAATGATATATAGACACGTGTAAGTACGAAGTTGACATGGCGGAAAAGAATAATGCTATAGGAAGTTAATACAATCTGAGGAAGAATAGAAGCTAGAAGTTAGAGCATGGCAAACAGAACAAGAACTTTAAATCAAGATGTAGTAACTTTGATATATGCCTGTTCTGATGAGTGGCAGCAAATGTGTCCATAATAGCATCCATGTTCAGGTGTTTGGCCCTCCTAGAATTAACTGATTGCAGCAAGGTTAGCAGTATTAGGAGGATTGAGAGTGGCTTGGCTCATTACTGGGGGAAGTGGCTCAAGCATTCCCAAGCCCTCCTAAGCGTCTCCACTCGGTGAATGTGTATGCTATTATTCTCTCTCTCTCTCTCTCTCTCTCTCTCTCTCTCTCTCTCTCTCTCTCTCTCTCTCTCTCTCTCTCTCTCTCTCTTTTCCTCCTTTCCTTCCTTCCTCCCTTCCTCTTCTTCTGTATCTCCTCCTCCTCCTCCTCCTTCTCCTGCTCCTGCCCTCTCTCCCTTTCTTGCCTCCACTCTCTCTCTCTCTCTCTCTCTCTCTCTCTCTCTCTCTCTCTCTCTCTCTTCTTCACCTTTTCCTCCCTCTCCCTCCCTCCCTTCATCTCTCAGCCTCGCTCCCTCCCTTCCTCCCTCTCCCTCTCACCATCCCCATCCTCGTCGCCCCCTCTCTCTCTCTCTCTCTCTCTCTCTCTCTCTCTCTCTCTCTCTCTCTCTCTCTCTCTCTCTCTCTCTCTCTCTCTCTTTTGTATTACGTACATAGGTTATACAGAGCTCCACCACCACAAAGGAACACAGAGGAAGAACAACCACTTAGAGACTCGTTTTGCCCCTGACGAGGTTGTTTGTATGATCAATTTAACTATATGTGATCTGAATAGGAGAGGTAGGATAGTTAAGAGAGAGAGAGAGAGAAAAAAGAAAGACGAAAAGAAAAAGAATGAAAGATAAAAGGAAGACGCCTCACCGCACCACACCAGGTAATAAGGCGCCCCTGCAGGTGTGTGAGACAGCTAATAGCGGCCTTGTGGTGGAGGAAGGTAGTTAACGAGGTAATTGGGTCGTTAGTGGTGATGGTGGTGGTGGTGGTGTGAAGGTGAAAAAAAAAGTGAATTGGATAGTTTAATGTAGAGTGGTTAGGTAAATCTGTGGTGTAGTCTCTCTCTCTCTCTCTCTCTCTCTCTCTCTCTCTCTCTCTCTCTCTCTCTCTCTCTCTCTCTCTGTGTGTGTGTGATTTTTCAGAGGCGTTGCATGCTGTAGTAGTAGTAGTAATAGTAGTAGTAGTAGTAGTAGTAGTAGTAGTAGTAGTAGTAGTAGTAGTAGTAGTAGTAGTTGTTGTTGTTGTTGTTGTTGTTGTTGTTGTTGTTCGTCTTATTATTATTAATATCAATGTCATTTATGTTATCTCTTTCCTTTTCAGAGTGCTAAGATTTAAAAGACTGGATAAAACGTAGAAAGAAGACTATAGAAAGAATAAAACGATGCTAAAGTGTAAGAAAAGTAATAAAAAGGAGACAAAGAATGTGAGTAAAAAAAAAACATAAAGATCTATAGAAGAAAAGATATATAGAGTTCGTTTTGAATTGTAGGATAATGAAATAAAAATAGAAGAAAAGTATACATACAATAAAATGATGTCTAAACGTAAGAAAAATAATAAAAAGTAGTAAAGAATGTGAAAAAGAAAAAAAAAAGATGAAAGATCTGTAGAAAAAAAAGTTATATACCTAGAATTCGTTTTGAAATGTAGGGAAATGAAAGAGAAGAGAAAGAAAATAAAACTATGCAAAAATATGAGAAAAGTAATAAAAAGGTAATAAAGAATGTCGATAAAAGAAAAAAAAAGAGAATAAGGATCTGTAGAAATAAAAAAAAAAGTTATGCAGAGTTCGCTTGAAATGTAGAAAAATGAAAGAAAGAAAAGGAAAAGCTATTGAAATTTTCTTGTGAAAGTAAAAGAAAGGAAAAAGGAAGGTGACATTTTGAAGGCTACATACAATAACAAATAGCAATAATGATAACAACTGAATAAAAAGGGAGCCCAATTTATCTGATTTACGTAAAACTATGAAATTTAGCGAGAGAGAGAGAGAGAGAGAGAGAGAGAGAGAGAGAGAGAGAGAGAGAGAGAGAAAGGAAAGTTAATGAAAGGGAAGTTATCAGTGAATGCTGCAAAATGAGATAGAAGTGAAAGTAGAATAATTAAGAAAACAAGTAAATATGCCTCAGGAGGACAGAAAATGAGAAAGAAGATATAATATAAAAGATAAGAATACAACTTAGGCGAGGTTGAAAGAAAAACAGAAGTTAATAATAAAGTTTGCTAAATTATGAGAAATATTGAGTGACTTTGGTAAATTCTAGAAAGGAGGAGGAGGAGGAGGTGGAAGAATGAATGTGTCTAACAGTAATAAAAGTGAAGTGATGTGGGAAAAGAGAATAACTATGTGTGTGTGTGTGTGTGTGTGTGTGTGTGTGTGTGTGTGTGTGTGTGTGTGTGTGTGTGTGTGTGTGTGTGTGTGTGTGTGTTGACACACACACACACACACACACACACACACACACACACACACACACACACACACACACACTCCGTAATGGGGAAGACTGGCTGGGTGACCAGCAGACGACCGAGGTGAATTACACAGACATACACACACACACACGGCCTGTTTCTGGAGTTCTAAAAAGTGTGTCTTAGCCTTCGTGTGAGTGAAAGTTGCTCTCAATTGTAAGAAAAAAAAAACACGAAAAAAAACTAAACTAAACTAAATTATACAAAGACAAGAAACATAAACAACAAGCATGGAGACTCAAGTGTAGCAAGAGGAAGGAAGAGGAACCAAGAGAAGAAGAGGAAGAAGAGGAAGAAGAAGAGGAGTAAATGGTGAGTGTTAAATTTTATCACACTTGTATTTGTATATTTCAATTTTGCATAAAGGCACTTCTAGAAAATGCAAACAAATTAAAGAAACAGTCTACCCTGCCCATTCAGTTACAGAAAACGGGTGACTGGAAGCAAGAAAAGCAGAATAAACTCGTATCAGCCTGGCAAAATGGACGTAACTAGTACTTTCCCTGATAGCATTCAACACAATCATAATTTCTTTCATTGGATTTACTGAAACACTGAATGCTTGAAATCACTGAAATCGTTGCCAGTAATTAAGAGGAAGGTAGTCACATTAACCTCTTCAATACAGGAACGCATTTTTTACCTTGAGTTTTGTTGTTTCATTGGATTTACTGAAACATTGAATGCTTGAAATCACTAAAATTGCTGCCAGTAATTTAAAGAAAGGGAGTCATATGAACCCCTTCAGTACAGGAACGCATTTTTTTTATCGAGAGTTTTGTGTGTGATTGGACGATTTGACTTGGATTATGAAGCATCTATAGAGGTCAGAAGATCAATGGCCAGTCTTCACTATTCTAATCCCTACATGAGTTTCTGAAGCTGTAGAAAATCAGCAAATAGTGAGCAGAATGAATATGGAAAAGCGTCATGGTACTGAAGGGGTTAAATTTATATGGTGAGTTGGGAGGGAGGCAGAGTGTGTGTTGTGAGGGAAGCGGGGACAGCGAAGGATTGATTTTTGTTGCTATGCTTATTAGGCAATTGATTTCACTTTCTCCTTGCTTCATCATAGTTATTTACTTTTTTATTTGCCTTGTTCTCATTCTTGTTTTTCTTGTTTTTTTCTTTCTTCTTCTTCTTCTTCCTTTCTTCTTCTTCTTCTTCTTCTTCTTCTTCTTCTTCTTCTTCTTCTTCTTCTTCTTCTTCTTCTTCTTCTTCAGAGAGAGAAAGAGTTAAAGAGAGATAGAAATAAGAGACCGGGATAATGATCGAATTTCTTTATTGGTAGTTACATATCGGTAAAATCATAATAAATAGGTTTTTCAATAATTTTGTGTTGGCAGTCATAGTTTGTGTGTGTCTTTCCCTTGCTCCCGTGAGTGGGAAGTATGGAGACAGAAGGAGAGAGGTAGTAGACTGACAAAAAGAGTGAGCAAGAGAGGGAGAGGGAGAGCGTGGCTGAGTTGTATAGGTGTGTGTTACTCTTAGTAACATCCAGCAAAGCCGCAGCCGTATCTGTTGCCACCACTGATAACGCGGACGCCGCCGCGGCCACCAAAACCGCCGCGGCCACCAAAACCGGCATTGCCGCCACCAAAACCGGCACCGCCGCTGACAAAACCGCCACCATAGCCGCTTCCGCCGTTGATAACGTGAACGCCACCGCCACCATAGCCGCCACCGCCGAAGCCGCCGCCGAAGGCGTTGCCGCCGCGAACAACAACTGCCCTTGAGCCTCCAAAGCCAGTGTTTCCAAATCCGGTGTTTCCAAATCCGGTGCTGATGACTCGGGTAGTGCCGTAGCCTCCTCCCAATCCTCCTTGTCCACCAATGAAGCCACCACCGCCGCCATAACCAGTAAAGGGTTTAGCCACGGCCACCCCGGAGAGGGCCACCAGCGCCACGATGATGCACGTTTTCTGAAAAGTGAATGTGTGTGTCACTTACGATGACAATGATGACTGAAAAGATTGATGAGAAAGCAAGAAGTAGGGAAAAGAAAAAAAGAAAAAAGAAAGGAATTAGTAGCAGTATAGGAAATAGTACAAAAAGAAAGAAAAAGAGGAAAACAAGAAGAAAACAGTAATAGTAATGAACACACGCCTATATGCAACAATAGCACAACGATGTCCCTGGAAAGAAAATAACAGTGTGCCTTGTCTAGAAAACTCGAGTCACAGGAAACTTGTCGGGAGTGTTAGGACGATAAAGGAACACCGTCTCTGTAAGCAGTCAGATGTGGCGAGTGAACGGGTCGCGCTCTGATGATACGTCGCACGTGGACAAAAATAGATCAGTTTTCCAGTCTTGTCTACTTGAAACTGGATCAAGCTGATGCCTTTTCTAGATCACGGCCAGGTTAATTAATTAGGGACAGGTGACAGCGATACCTGGCCTTATCATCTGTTGCTGAGTCATGAAGTGATGTTAAGTCTCACCCACATCACTCGCAAAAGGAAGACCAAGCAGCAGCAGCAGACGTGTTGGCCCTTACGAGGCTATTTGTCATAAGTTAAAGTGTCTGAATCTAAAGAAAGGCAGTGTAGGAGTAGAAGTTTTGATGTTCTTATAAAAAATCACAAATGGAGTTTAAGGGAGTAGCTAGTTTCTAAAGAGGTTGAGGATTGACGGTAGACAGATGAAAGTTAGAGTACAAAGTAATGGAGTTTATGATTCTAGGAGTGTGTGGGGAGACAGGTAGACAGATGATTTGCAGAAGAGCAATATTTTTCAAAGGCAGAGGTGGAAACAAGTTGAATTTTTTTTAAGTACTTATAAGAAAATAGTTCAAGAATGGTATTGTGCAAGGGAGTAACTTATTCTTAGGTAGTGTAAAGGATCGAAGTCTATAATCCTATGCGTGTGTGGGGAGACAGGTAGACTACGTTAAAAAGAAGAAGGCAATATATTAATGAAGAAGAAATAGTGTTTATGATCGTAGGTGTGTGTGGGGAAGTAGAGAAACAATGTAGAAAAAAGGACAAAGGCAGTATTTTTCAGTAGATGTGGAAACGAGAAGAGTTTTTTATGTTCTTATAGAAAAATATCTTTGCGAATAGAATTGTTAGGAAGTAGTTTTGTAGTTGAGGGTGGAAAGATAGACAGTAAAGGTAAAGGAATAAAGGTAACGAGGTAAAGGAGTGGAGTTTGTAATCCTATATGAGTGGGAAGAGACAGATAAACAGACGAATGACTTATAGGGAAATTACTTCACGAATGGAGTGGTTAAGGAGTAGTTCTGTAGTTGAGGATGGAAAGATAGACAGGTAAGGAGTAAAGGTAACGAGTAAAGGTAAAGGAGTGAAGGTAAGAAGGTAAAGAAATGGAGTTTGTAATCTGATATGTGTGTGAGGAGACAGACAGACAGACAATTGACAGAAGTAGCAGGTGAGTGAGTGGAGTCCTATATGTGTGTGAGGAGACAGACAGACAGACGGTTGATAGAAATAGCAAAGGCTCACCATGTTGTCGCTAATAGGAGAAGCTCGAATCAGCACAAGACACTCACTTGCCACACCTCACAACACCACCCTTTATATACACCATCGCCAACCCGACGTCCACTCCCTCACCCCCCAATCAAGCACCTCTTACATGCCCCCATTGCTCCATACCCTTGCCCTTCCACCTCCCTCCACCTCCTCCTACCCACCAAGTCCCTACCTAGCACACGCCATCATCTGACCTACCCCAGACTTTTCCCCCTCCTCTTCCCGTCTCCCTTCCTCTCCCTCTATACCCCCTCTTTCCCTCCCCCCAATCGCCTCTATTCGTGTTGGCCTTCGTCACTAGTAGTACGATAAGATTACTGCTTGCTCTTATAGTTTCCTCCTCCTCCTCCTCCTCCTCTCCTCCTCCTCCTCCTCCTCCTCCTCCTCCTCCTCCTCCTCCTCCTCCTCCTCCTCCTCCTCCTCCTCCTCCTTTTTTTCTTTTTACTTCTTCTTCTTCTTCTTCTTCTTCTTCTTCTTCTTCTTCTTCTTCTTCTTCTTCTTCTTCTTCTTCTTCTTCTTCTTCTTCTTCTTCTTCTTCTTCTTCTTCTTCTTCTTCTTCTTCTTCTTCTTCTTCTTCGTCGTCGTCGTCGTCGTCGTCGTCTTCGTCGTCTTCTTCATTTTCTTCTTCTTTTTCTACATGCTTTCATAATTTCTTCTCAATTTTTAGGCCGTGGAAGTGAAATGAGTCGGTGTCAGATGTGTGTGTGTGTGTGTGTGTGTGTGTGTGTGTGTGTGTGTGTGTGTGTGTGTGTGTGTGTGTGAGCATCACGTTTCAAACCGGTTATTGCACGTTCTGTAATGTGGATAATTTGACGTTTCCCTCGAAGCAAGCAAGTGTTTTAGCAAGTTGGTCTCGCTTGTCTTGCCTGCCATGCTTGCCTCCCCTCATTGCCAAACAGGGAAGGGAGGAGAAAGATTGGGAGCATATTGCGCTAACTGTCTCTCCTGTGTGGCGACATTAGAGACGGACGCTGTATGTTATCATGGAAAACAAACTATTGCGATAAATGTCATGGCGGTAGCAGAGAAGAACGTTATGTATTGTAATGACGAACAATGATAGTGATAGTTTAGAATTGAGGACTAGTGACATCTGTTGCTCATGATCTGTGTTAGTACACCTGTTGCTTCTATCTATCCACAGGTAATGTAGGTTGTATCAGGTCAGCTGTGGTGCGGTGAGGTCAGATTACGTTGGGTCGGCTTAGGTAAGATAGAGTTAGTTTAAGTTAGGTTGCTAAGTCGGAATTGGTCAGGAAATCATCAGCCTCCAAAAAAAGAAAAGAAAAAAAAGATAATGATAATGATAAACGAAGAAATGAAATTGATAAACAAATTAATTCCTGTGTTTGAATCTTCTTAATTCTTTTCCCCTTTTTTCTTTGCTTATTTAAGGTGACGAGGGAGGAGACAGCATTTATAAACAGGCTTTCTTTTTCTTTTTTCCCCTCATTTGTATTTGCCCTTGGCCGCTCTCCCTTGATACTTCACCTGTATAGTCAGTCACCTGTGCGTCCCACTTGTAACATTCCATCCCGTACACCTGCAAACCCTCCACTCCACCCAGACTCAATGCAACGTTGTACTTTAAGACAGCGGAACGAGTGAATAAATCAAAACCTTCCAGTGGCCGTTGCTTTCAATTTTTCTTTAGTGAAATCGGCCAGGGTTAGTGAAATGAAGTGCTGTCATCGCGCCATTACGAGTCAAAAGGTTAAGTCCTTGACGAGTCGCAGGTGTCATGCCCTCAGCGACAATGACCTGCCTGTGCATGTGTCTGGCGCGAACACTGGAAAGTTTGACGGATTTCTCGTGTAATGTGTTGTCCGTGGCCGCGAGTCGCACAGTTGAGAGAGAGAGAGAGAGAGAGAGAGAGAGAGAGAGAGAGAGAGAGAGAGAGAGAGAGAAATTTAAATAGACTTAATAGGTAATCAAATGGTCAATGGGGAGCTGTGAGAGATTACAAATACTTAAGCTATGGTGAGTGAACATGGGTTCGTATGTTTCATGTGTCTTACACAGGGACCACCACGTGTACAGGACGATTCGCGTCTTGCAGGATCCCTTATGTTAATTTTTTATAACTGTTTGCACTCACTTCCACTGCTTTGTGTTTCAGCCTGCACTGGGGCTGGCATTCTTAGTGGGTCATTTTTTTTTTCTTTTTACTCATTCTGTTGCCTTTTTCCTTCTTACATAAAAAAACCGACCGTTTATCACTGGCGATCAGAGAAGGGAGAATAATATTGGGAACATATTGCACTGCATGTCTTTTATCCGTAAGGCGGCAGTAAAAACCAACCCTGCACCGTAATAGCGAACAAGCTATTGAGAGCGAGACAGAAACGCATAGGAGTGACAAGGAGCGGCAGATTACTTGATTTCAGAACATTTCATAAGACACATCCATTGAAAGAACTCACTATACACTTATTAATGCAGTTTGAAGACTTAATTTTAACGCCACCTGTTTGAATCTCTGCTTACGTAGATTTTGTATGTAATTTACAAGTGGAGGGCTATCCGGTTTGACGCAGTATAGAATCAGTGGCTTAGGAGTGACAGAGGAAACAGTACCAAGGCTGGTTCGCAGGTACTGTATAATTCCAAGTTACTGTAATCTTAAAGTCATCTATTTTAATCACTCTTTTTATGAAGTTTACAGTTCGGAAGCTATATGAGTTGAGGCAATATAGAATCACTGGCTTAGAAGTGACAGGGGAAACAGTACCAGTGTAATGTTGATGGATATTTCATCTCGCTGGTGCTCTAGTGACCGAGATGTGTGAAGAAATGCTTAGGAATAAATAGAAATAGATGATAAAAAAAAGATAATCTGAAATGAAGTTAAAGTGAAAGATAAAGTGAAAGGTTAAAGGGAAGACCTGCAAAACAACTGAAAGGTCACAAAGGTCTGAATAAAACACTGGTGGATGTGATTCGATTCATAAAACTGCCTCGTAATAGTTGAACTAGAAATATTAAGTGTGTTAGGAAAATTGAGCTTGTCGTTGGCCAGGATCGCTTATTTGCAAGATTTAAAAGAGTAGCGACTGTAATTCTGCGATAGAGAAAATGGAATATGACTCTATTTTATATTATTGTTGCAGTGTTCTATATTTTGTGGTGTGAAAGTTTACTGTGTTTGAATCTCATTGTATATTGCTTTAGTTGTTCCTAAATACTTGCTGCTGTTGCTGCTGCTGCGGTAACACTTCATAACAACAACAACAACAACAACAACAACAACAATAACAACAACAACAACAACAACAATAACAACAACAGTAGCAATAACAGCAACAACAACGACAATATTAGCAACAAAACTGCTACCACTACCACTACCACCACTACTTCTATTACTGTCACTACTACTACTACTACTTCTACTTCCACCACCACATTTAAGTACTTACACAATTTCCTTTGTTATTGCCATTGCTCTTGTTGTTGTTGTTGTTGTTGTTGTTGTTGTTGTTGTTGTACTGTCGGTGGCTGGCAATGATCACAACCATCCTTTTTATTAACATTTTATCATTACTCCCTAATTAGTGTTTATGCAATGTAGTGAATACATTTACAGACAAACAGACAAACAGACAGACAGACATACATACTGACAATCAAACAGACAGACAAGCAGACTAATCACAACACACAACACAGTAACACACACACTGACACTTGGTACAATTGCGTACACACTGCGGTGTTGGCACACACACACACACACACACACACACACACACACACACACACACACATAGTGGATAAGGTGGTGAGCATGGGATCGGGCAGACGTCCACGCGTAGGTTCGAATCCCACCACGTACGGCCTTAAAACACTTTGCCATTTGTCGAGTGGTTTAAAGTTACCTACATGTCACCATGATACCCAGGTTCTAGTTGGTTACACTCAAGATGAGCTTGGGCGGTGATATGGGCCCTAATATGGGTAACCCTATAAATAAAATTGCCTGCGCCACTAATGGGCGGAAGCTGAACAGCGCTTCCCATACACTCTTCAAGTGTGCCTACAGGCGCTATAGGCCTTACCGTAAAAAAAAGAAAAGAAAACACACACACACACACACACACACACACACACACACACACACACACACACACACACACCGCGTAGTGTAGCGGTTAGCACGCTCGACTCACAATCGAGAGGGCCGGGTTCGAATCCCGGGGCGGCGAGGCAAATGGGCAAGCCTCTTAATGTGTGGCCCCTGTTCACCTAGCAGTAAATAGGTACGGGATGTAACTCGAGGGGTTGTGGCCTCGCTTTCCCGGTGTGTGGAGTGTGTGATGTAGTTTCAGTCCTACCCGAAGATCGGTCTATGAGCTCTGAGCTCGCTCCGTAATGGGGAAGACTGGCTTGGTGACCAGCAGGCGACCGAGGTGAATTACACACACACACACACACACACACACACACACACACACACACACACACACAACATGGGAATGAAAGACTGTAAAAAAACAACAACTTTCAACAGCTGCGGTTGGTGTCAAGAAATGTAGTCGTAGTGGTAGTGTTGATGGTGGAAGAAGGGTTGTAGTAGTAGTGGTAGTAGTAGTAGTAGTAGTAATAGCAATAGTAGTAGTAGTAATTTCAGGAAAAAAAGGCTAATTAATGACTTCCTGTTAATTTACTTCTGTGTGAAGAGAGAGAGAGAGAGAGAGAGAGAGAGAGAGAGAGAGAGAGAGAGAGAGAGAGAGAACTTGAACACACACACACACACACACACACACACACACACACACACACACACACACACACACACACACACATCATTATTATCATCACCATCACCAGTTAAAGAAAGAAGATGAGTTAGATAGAAGAGGAGGAGGAAAAGAAAAAGAAAAATAAGGAAGAGCAGAAATAAACGACAAATTTTCGAGTGCTAGTTTTGAGTGTTGGCTCTGTATATTTCTCCCACGCAGTGACTCCATTTCCACGTGTCTCCTCGCGGCGGACCTTCATTTCTCACAGAGCTTTCCTCATAACGAGTCATTACTTCACGGGGAATCTTCTCTGGCAAACACTTCAGCCTTGAGTTTTGAGGGAGTTCCGTTTTCTGTAAGATCGGCAGCGGGTGAAGGGAAGGTAAACTCAGGTGTCGTTTGATGGGGTTCTTCGCGTGAGTTTATTGAGTATGGGACAAAAGGAACATAGACAAACAGTAGAGGATCCGATGGTGGTGATAGGAGGTGATGGATGAGCAGAAGGAGTAGAGGGAGGGTACCAGTGAGAGTCGAGAAGGTTAGGTTAGAAGTATGTTGTGAGGAATGGAGGAGAGGCAGCAGCTCCCTTCATTCTATTCCAGACACAAACAGTAGTAGTGGAGCGGGTACAGAGTGGGACATGCCAATTACTTTCCATAACCGTAGCCGCCATAGCCGCCATGACCATAGCCACCGTAGCCACCATAGCCGCGACCACCATGACCGCCATACCCGTAGCCGCCATAGCCGAGGTTGAACACTGAATGGCCAACTCCACCAGCATAGCCACGGCTGTAGCCACCATAGCCGCCATGTCCGCCGAAGCCAACAGCAAAGCCACGTCCGCCGCCGCCACCATAGCCGCCATAGCCGCCGTAGCCGCCATAGCCGCCATAACCGCCATAGCCGCCATAACCGCCATAGCCAGGTTCAGCCAGAGCCACGGCCACGAGGGCGCCGAGAAGCAGGAGGGCAAAGAAGGACTTCTGTTTGGGAGATAGTGATGGTAGTAGTAGTAGTAGTAGTAGTAGTAGTAGTAGTAGTAGTGGAAGGGGTGGTATTAGTAGTATTAATGTTAGTAGTATTAGTATTAGTATTTTTATTATTATCACTAGTAGTAGTGGTAGGAGTGGTTGTAGTAGTGGTAGGAATGATAGTAATAGTAGTAATAGTGGTGGTAGAAGTGGTGGAAATAGCAGTAGTGGTAGGAGTGATGGTAGTAGTGGTTGGAGTGATAGTAGTAGTAGTTGTAGTAATAGTAGTGGTAGGAATGGTGGAAGTAGTAGTAGTAGTAGTGGTAGGAGTGGTGGTAGTAGTAGTAGTGGTAGTAGTAATAGTAGAAGTAGTAGTAATAGTAGAAGTAGTAGTAATAGTAAATGTAGTAGTAGTAATAACAGTAGTAATAGTTGTTGTTGTAGTAATTGTAATAGTAATAGTATTGGTAGTGATGGTGGTAGTGGTAGTAGCAGTGACAAGGGTAATACTGTTCATTGGATACAGTAAATATTATACTATGAATAGGTACCACAAGTTAGTAATCACCTTTCTTCTTCCTACAAGTGGCGCTTCTTGTACCCGTGCCATCCTTATCCATAGAGTCAAAAAGTTTATTTATCTTCACTAATCTTTATTTTATCGCACCAACTCAACTGTGTATCTTTATGAAGCAGCTTGTGTCTTGTGTCTCTATTTAGTTTTCCTTCTTCATTATGTGCTGTGTGTTGTTTCCCTTCTTCCCTACAAGCTGTGTGTTATCTTTCCTCTTTGTTACAAGTTGTCTGTTTCCTTGCTTCTACAATTTGCGTGTGTTTTTAATTATAAGGTGTGTGTTGTCTCCCTTTTTCCTTACCAGTGGTGTGTTATTCCTCTTCCTTACAAGCTGAGTCTTATTTCGTTTTGTCTTTTTTTATAAGTTATGTGTTGTTTTTCTTCTTTTCTACAAGTTATGTGGTATTACTTTGGTCTAGAAACTGTTATTTTTCTCTTTCTTACAAGTTGTGTGTTGTTTCTCTTCCCTTACAAGCTAAGTGTTATCTTTTATCTTTTTTCTACAAGTTGTGTGCGTTGTTTTTCTTCTTTTCTACTTGTGTTTGTGTTACTCTCCTCCCTTACAAGTTGTGCGTTATTCCTCTTTTTTTACAAGCTGTGTGTTATTTCCCGTTTTCCCTACAATTCCCTACGAGCTGTGCGTGACAAGGACTTACCATCTTGTATCTGTAGCTGCAGGAGGAGGAGCTGCTGCCTGTGTGTGAGATAGCTGGATGCTTGATGCCACCCACACCGAGACACACCTTTATATACACCCACGCGCACACCTTCACTCCCTTCCCCCTCTCCCACTGCTCACCCCAGCCCCCTATTCGCTCCCCTTCCCTCCCGCCCCGTCACCAAAACCTCCGCTAGAGCCTTGGTTATCACAACACTATTGTTAGCGACATCACGCCCTCTCCTCCCCCCACCGCCATCTCCACCACCTCCACTTCACCGCATCCACTGCCTCCACCGACCACACCCACCGCAATACCTCCACTTGGGATGCATGTAGCTCCACGTCCACCTTCTCCATCATTACTGCGTCCCTCATTATTGTTATTGTTATTATTATTATTATTATTATTATTATTTATTATTATTGTTGTTGTTGTTGTTGTTATTGTCATTATTATTTATATTGTAATTGGTTCAAAGCATTTCTCTCTCTCTCTCTCTCTCTCTCTCTCTCTCTCTCTCTCTCTCTCTCTCTCTCTCTCTCTCTCTCTCTCTCTCTCTCTCTCTCTCTCTCTCTCTCTCATTAAGATTTCCCACACCATTCCAGCTTTCTTTACTAACCTAACCACCACCACCACCACCACCACCACCACCACCACCACCACCACCACCACCACCACCACCACCACCACAGCTGTCACCTTCATTCTCACACTTTCCGAGTCCATAAATAACTGAAGATTGCACTAAGGTCAAACTCTATGGATTACTTTCGTCCTTTGTAATACGTGAAAAGAGTCAAGAAGTTTCATAAGAGAGGAAGAAAAGGAGAAGGAATAGAAAAAAAAAATGATAAGTCGGAAGTGAAGGAGGAAAGGAAGGAAGGAAGGAAGGATAAAGAGGGTGATAAAAAGGAGGACGGAAGGAAGGGCAATTGGAAAGATATAGTGTTGGAATGGAGGAAAAGGGAGGAAAAGGAGAAAGTAGGAAAAGAAGTTACTGAAGGAGGAAAACAATCATATATTTCCTCTTCCCTTTCCCTTTCAACATTTTTTTTTATAACGGGAAGTAAAAAAAAAAAAATCAAAACTGGTAAGGAAATGAAGACGAAGTGACGTGACAGAATTACCCAATGAAAAAAAAGGAAAAAAGATGGAAGAAAAAGAGGAGAGGAAAAATGAAAAAAAGAAAAATAATGGTATAAATATGATTACTTTGGGTTGCATTGTTTAGAACTTTAGACCAACACACACACACACACACACACACACACACACACACACACACACACACACACACACACACACACACACACACACACGAAGGAAGACTGAATCACCAGGACCATGTGTTGAAATAAGATCATTAAAACAGAGGACAAACATGAAGGAATGATATTGAAGGACAGGAACTAAATCGATCTCTCAGGAAGTATTTTTTTTCTTGTCAAATTTAACTAGCGGTATTGACTATTGCTATTATTACTATTTCCTTTATTTCCTTCAGGGAGAAAAAATAAATGAACGGGATGATTTTTGCCTTATCTTGTATTTTTCATGTCGTAAATGAAATAAAAGAAAGAAAACTACACGGAAAAGGAAAAAAAGACTCAAAATGAAGTTACAGGTATTTTTGTCGTTTTTCTTGTAGGTATGATTTTATCCTGTTTCCTTTACGAATGAAGATGACAATAGCAAGGGAAAAAAAGACAGATAGAGGAAGGAGAAGAGCAAAGTAAACATGGAGGAAAGGGAAAAGGAAAATTAGGAAGGAAAAGTAATAAAAAGAAAGGGAAGAGTTAAGCAAGAACCTTAACCCTTGAGTACCGTGACGTGTTTGCATATTCATTTTGCTTATTATTTGGTAATTTTATACAACTTCGGAAACTTATGTGGTGGATTGAAATAGAGAAGACTGTTACCATTAATCTTCTGACCTCCATGGACCCATCCTAATGCCAATAAAATGGTCTAAATCGTTTACACATCTCAAGGTAAAAGTGTGTCCCATTACTGAAGGGGTTAAAACACAACGAAATAGACACCAAAAACAGTCACTTCTATACATGGCAGACACGTGAAAAAAAGCAGTATCTCTCTGTATGGAAAGAAAATATTACAGGATGATGGGTGTAATATGTATGACTGAGTTAGAGATCAGTTACAAAACATCGACCATACATGTAGTTAGAAGATAAGATAGGGAAGTGAAGAGAAGATAAATACATAAAGGTCAGATGATGTACAGAAGAGGAAGTTAGGGGGTAGATGTATAAGTAAAGAAATATGCTAATTGCTAAGGTTAATTCGAGTTAGGACATTGTTATACAGGTGACAGATACAATAAATACGTAATATGTCACAGTAATATAAGAAAATACGTAGAAGAGAAGGATTTGCATTAGAAGAGAGAGGAAGATATCAATGCAATCTACTTTATATTTGAGAGATGTGTCTAAAAAGGTCAAATTAAGAGAAAATGCATAGGAAAAGAAATTAATAACACAAATCTTTCAAATGCCTACAAATTGACTATACTGACAAATCCAAACCAGGATAGCACGATAAACAAGTATACATATAAACACAAGTATACATATAAACACAAAACCAATGATTACACAGAGAAAATTGTACAAAATCGAGTATTCTAATAAATGTAGCCTCATAACTCCTCTGCTGCCAACACGCACGCTGACAATAAATCGTTGCCACTACAGGTAAAAATTGACATCGCAAAATAACCTTGTGCTCTGTGGTGATTAGTGACGAGTGAGTGAGTGTGTCCTTGTGTCGGTTCATTCTCTTATGGTAGAGGCTTGCGTGACAGTGTGTGTGTGTGTGTGTGTGTGTGTGTGTGTGTGTGTGTGTGTGTGTGTCACTATATGCAGTAGTAGTAAGAAGAGAAGGAAAAGTAGTAGTAGTAGTAGTAGTAGTAGTAGTAGTAGTAGTAGTATCTTAGTAAAAAAAAGTACAGATACAACGATTATATAAAAAATAGAGAAAAAAATGAAAAATAGGATGAGGAGGAGAAGGAAAATAAAGGAGTAGAAGAAAGCGAAGGAAAAGATGGAAGAGAGAGAGAGAGAGAGGAAGAGAAAGAAAACGAAGATAGAGAGTAAGGAGGAGAAGGGCGAGGACGAAGAGTTGGTAAAAAAAAGTAATAGGAGGATTATAAGAATTACCAGAATAAGAAGAATAAGAAGAATACAAAGGGCGTTTTTGTTACGTGTTTGCATAATGAGTCATGAGTTTCCTTCACCTCGCTGAGGATGAGAGCAAGGTGAGTAAAAGAGAGAGAGAGAGAGAGAGAGAGAGAGAGAGAGAGAGAGAGAGAGAGAGAGAGAGAGAGAGAGTGTTATCTTTATTACTCATTTTCGTCTTAACTTTAAAAAATAATCTTAGTTTTTTCTTAGATACGAGATAAATTAATGTGTTTTTTCTGTATATTTTTGTTTTTACTTTATGTAGGTAAGTGAGTGAGTGAGTGAGTGAGTGAGTGAGTAAGTGAGTGAGTGAATGAGTGAGTTAATGTAGGATGTGTAAGTGAAAGGGAAATGATAATAAAAAGCACAGGAAAATATAATGAAATTTGATATTTTATTACTTAATTTACAGACTTAATGGTAATGAAATTTAGAGAAAAGGAATGTTGAAGAAGAACGAAGGAGAAAAACAGGAAGTGGAGAAGGAAGAAAAAAGAAGAAAATAAAGAAAAAGGAAATAAGAGAGGAAGAAGAGAAACAGAAGAGGAAAGGGAAGGAGGAAAGAAAAAGAGCAGAGGAAGGTAAATAGTTGATAAAAGTGCAAAAGAAAGAAAGCTGAAAGAAAAATAAAAAGAAAAACAAGAACGGAATAAAAAGAGAATGATAAGAAATGAAAAGAAGGAAAAAGAAAAGAAAATAAAGAGAGAGGAGGAAAACGACGAGGAGGGGGAATCGAAGGAGGAAAAAGGAAGTCAAACATAAAAGATATCGAAGTTGTTTAGATTAATTTGATAATAACAGGAAATAAG
>NC_059281.1:5849369-5851869 GCF_017591435.1 Portunus trituberculatus
GGTTGGGTTAGGTAAGGTTAAGTTAGGTTAGGTTGGGTTGGGATAGGTAATGTTTAGTTAGATCAGGTTGTGTTAGGTTAGATTAAGTTAGGTTGGGTTAGGTTTAGTTAGGTTGGGTTAGGTTAGGTAAGGTTAGGTTAGGTTAGGTATGGTTAGGTAAGGTTAGGCTGGGTTAGGTTAGGTTAGGTTAGGTTGGGTTGGGTTGATTTTGGTTGGTTTGGGTTAGGTTAGGTTTAGTTAGGTTTAGTTAGGTTAGGTTAAAGTTAGATTTGGTTAGGTTAGTTTGATTTAGGTTAAGTTGGGTTGTGTGAGGTTAGATAAGGTAAGGTTGGTTTGGGATGAGTTAGGTTTGGTTAATTAAGTTAGCTTGGGTTAGGTTAGGTTTAGTTAGGTTAGGTAGGGTTAAGTTGGGTAAGGTTAGGTAAGGTTAGGTGGTTCAGAGTACATTCCCTTGTTCAGTATCCAGGAGACGTATCGGTTGGGTTAGGTGAAATTAAGTTAGGTTGGGTTGCGTCACGTTAGGTTGGGTTGGATTGTGTTGGGTTGCGTGAGGTTAGGTAAGGTTAGGTTAGGTTGGGTTAGGTTGGGTTGGGTTGTGTTGGGATGCGTCAGGTTAGGTTGAGTTGGGTTGCGTGAGGTTAGGTTGGGTTGTGTTGGGTTAGTAAGGTTAGGTTGGGTTGGGTTGGGTTGGGTTGCGTGAGGTTAGGTAAGGTAAGGTAAGGTTGGGTTAGGTTGGGTTGGGTTGCGTTGGGTTGCGTGAGGTTAGGTAAGGTAAGGTAAGGTTAGGTTGGGTTGGGTTGGGTTGCGTGATGTTAGGTAAGGTTAGGTTGGGTTGGGTTGGGTTGGGTTGGGTGGTTCAGACTGCATTCCAGTGTCGGTGGGTGGTATCCAGGAGGCGTATCGGTTGGGGAAACTTACATTTTTATTACATATATTTTGTTCCGTCTCAGATTTTTCCTTTTTCTTTGGTAGACATTTGCCTTTACTTTTATATTTTCTTTTTCTACTTTATTTTCTTTATATTCTTTTATTCTCCTTATATGTGTAATTTTATTTATATTTACTTTAATTTTCTTTAATATTTGTGTTTACTTTAATTTTCTTTATATTTGCTTTACTTTGATGGTCTTTATATTTGCTCTACTTTGATATTTTTTGATATATGCTTTATTTCGATTTTTCTCTATATTGCTTTTACTTTTACTTTCTTTATACGTTTGCCATTTTTGTTGTTTCATTTTCTTGGTTTTGGTCTCGTTCGTGTTCGTAGTTTTTTCTTTTTTTTTTTTTTTTTACTTAGTTTTTTATTCTAATTCTCGTTTTTATTTTTTGTTTCTGTGCTTCATATTTTAATTTCTTTTGTTTTTGTTTGTTTTTGCTTTTGGTATTCTTGTTTCCTGTCTGCTTTCTCTTGTTCTTAGAAATTCTTGCTCTTCTCTCTTTTTCTGTTTCACGCTCTCATTTATTTATTTATCTCTATTCTTCGTATTCTTATTTGTTTCTTGCTGCTCTGCTTTCCATTTTACTGTTCTTTATTTAGACGACTTTACCAGAGAGAGAGAGAGAGAGAGAGAGAGAGAGAGAGAGAGAGAGAGAGTCCTTTCATCCATGCACATGCACTATATCACCTTTAAGTCATTGTGAATATTAATCTCTCTAAAGTTAGAGTGGCAATTCCTCTCCTCGTCTGATCAGGAAGCTGGAGGTTAAAAAGACATTATCATTTCCTCAGTTTTCTACCCTTGACCAAATTCCCTGACACAAAAGGAAACTCGTAAGTGAATTAATGTATGAATTAATAAATAAATGAATAAATTGATAGATGGCGCTTTAATGACAGGTGTAGACAGTCACCTTTTTTTTTTCTGGTGCATGTTGATAAAGCTTTCATTTCTTTATTCTAGTTTACTTATTCATTGGTTTGACATTCATTACTGCTTGACACTCAAAATAAAAAAGAAAAGAAAAAGAAAGAAAGAGGCACGTGCGTGAGGTGCGGAGTGTAGCAAAGTGGCAAGTAACCTTCTATCTCCTGTCATTACTCTTACCTGTAGCTCAAACGTCAGACACACTGCTCTCATGTTGATCTTCCCGCACGCTGCTTTACTTGTTACTTTACTGCGTTGTTACATTTACTGGGCGCTGGAGTGACTTGGAGATTCTTTTTTCCTTACTTTTATTTTTTTTTTTGCCTTTTAGACCTTGACCAGTCTTGCAATCTGATCCAAAATAAAAGGAAACTGAAAAAAAAAAGAATGTCGGGGAGGTATAGTATAAACTTGACCTCTTAAAGCTGACACATTTACAAGTATTTAGCGTTAAATATTAACAGGTATACTGGGATAAATTTTTTTTTTGTTTGTATTTGGTGTTGGTGAAAGCGAGGCCCTTCCTAGTAAGTACGGCATGAACAAAGGAATATAAAAGAAGAGCAAGTAAGAGAAAAGACTTATAAGGCATTCAACTCCTTCGCTACTTGGGTTTCTACTTCAGCTTAACC
>NC_059281.1:5856869-5889369 GCF_017591435.1 Portunus trituberculatus
TCGAAACTGACACACATCGATAAACAGAAAACGAAATAAGGATACGAGACTATAACAAAACGTATGAGGAAAGGAAAATGGATAGATTAAATGTGGAAAAGAGAGACAAACCAAAGAAAAACGCAAGACTGAAAAGAGTAACGTGAGAAAGTAGACAGTAAGAAGAAAAGAAATGTTGAAATAGAATAAGAAAATTGATTCACTGATGAAAGAAGAGACAAAAGGAAAAGAAATACTAATGAGAAGATGAACGTGAAACTGGAGAGAATAACGAAGGAAAGTAAGAAGAAACAAAGAGGTGAGTGATGAAAGAAAACAAGGAAATTGAGCCACTAATGAAAGGAGAGAGAGAGAGAGAGGGAGAGAGGGAGAGAGAGAGAGAACAAAAAAAGTGATGAGTATAAAGGAAAAAAAAATAGTGGAGTTTTGTTACTTAGTGCTTTTACTTTAATTACTTATTGGCATTGCTTCATTGTTGCTTGTGAGAAAGGAATGAGTGTTGACAGAGCTGCCTGTGTCTTGTGGGAATGAAGGCAGGAACATAGCTGAGGGTGTGTGTGTGTGTGTGTGTGATGCAATAGATGTAGTAATAGTAGTGATAGTAGCATCATTGGAGGAATATAATTGAACTATCAGCATATAATCTAACCAGTCCTTTCACAGTCTATCTATTACCCACGTGCTTATCTGTCGAAGCAAGAAAAACTCATTATTCAGGTTAACATAGCCGGGAGAACCAAGAGCCTTTACACGTGGAAATGCACTGTTCTCCTGTCTCACCACGGTATCGTATGATGTTATGCTGTACTGCGTTGATATATTTTTCTATCTATTTATCTTACAGTGTCAATGAATCTATTTTCTATCTCGAAAGTTGTCATTTTTACGTATCTGTATATCATTTAGGTTCTTCTTCATTGCGTCCATATCCAGTGTTTTTTTTTTTTATCTGTTTATCTATTTATCTGTGTGTCTTTCTGATTGCCTATCTATCTATCTGTCTATTTTCAAACTCTTTCACATGTTGACAATACGAGTGATATGGGCGTAGTCTAGAAAGAAACTACTTTTACTTCCAAAAAAAAAAAAAGATATATCAACAGCTTCTCTCTTTGTCACTCCCTCTTTCATTATGTCAACTATCCTCTACCTCATGTATTCTCTCTCTCTCTCTCTCTCTCTCTCTCTCTCTCTCTCTCTCTCTCTCTCTCTCTCTCTCTCTCTCTCTCTCTCTCTCTCTCTCTCTCTCTCTCTCTCTCTCTCTCTCTCTCTCACCTCTCCTTGCTTACCATTATGCCGGCAGTGGTGGTGACGGTGACGCTGAGCTGTGTGACGGCAGCAAAACTAACGTTGAACTTTTATAGACATACCCACTGCCCCCTCCCAAATCACCATCCCCTCCCCCCCCTCCCCGATGAAAGCCCTGGTGTCACGCACGTAAGGAAATGTGTGATATTTGTTCATAAAAAAATTCGGTTCAGTTCAGGTAAAAGTAAATGATTAATAAAAGAAAATGTAAAAAAATGTCGTGCTGAAATATATTGCAGTTTGGGTGGAGAAAAGAATGTGTGTGTGTGTGTGTGTGTGTGTGTGTGTGTGTGTGTGTGTGTGTGTGTGTGTGTGTGTGTGTGTGTGTGTGTAAGTGGAATGTTGGTATAGAAAATTATTACAATGACAGTAAATAAGTATTTTTACTACTACTACTACTACTACTACTACTACTACTACTACTACTACTACTACTACTACCACTATCACCACCAGTAACAATAACAGCACACACACACACACACACACACACACACACACACACACACACACACACACACACACACACACACACACACACACACACACACACACACACACACACACACACACACACACACACACACACACACACACACACTGTCACACCTTTGTCACACCTGCGCGGCAATGTGGGTCACCTGCGTGCGTGACATCTGGCGTGGGGGAGGTGAGGCTGGGGGAGGGACGTGGGGAACAGGAGAGGGAAGGAGAAGAAGGCTCGGGAAAGTGGAGATATCTTAAGAGCGCAAGGGGAAACGAGATTGAAGGACAGGTGAGAAGGAGAGAGGAGAGAAGGGGAAAGTGAGGGGAAGGTGATATAGTTTACAAAGGAGGAGGAAGAAACAAAGGGAAAAAGTAAAAGGAAAGGGAGGGTAAAAAGGAAGGAGATAAGAAATGATGGGAGTGGAAGATAAGAGAAGAATCTAAATGGGGAGTAAGAGGAATTGAAAGGGAAAACAGGAAGATAGGACGGAAGAAAGTAAGAAATTATCTATACGTAAAATAGAATAGAGAGAGAGAGAGAGAGAAAGAACGGGAAAGAAAGAAGGAAACAAAAAAATATGGAAGAAAAGAAGAGAAATTAAAGAATAAAGATAAAAACAAAAAGAAAAAGACAGTAGAAAGAAAATGGAGAAAAGCAGAAAGAAATAATTGACTAGTAAATATTTAGATATCAAAACAACGAGGTCATATAGCGCCGGTAAGGGGAAGGCATTAGGGGAACAAGAAGAAGAAGAAGAAGAAGAAGAAGAAGAAGAAGAAGAAGAAGAAGAAGAAAAAGAAAAAAAAAAGAAAAAGAAGAAGAAGAAGAAGAAGAAGAAGAAGAAGCATAAGAAGGTTAAGGGGAAGGGGAAGGGGAAAGGAGGAAGGGGGAAATGTCCGTGACGGGTTATGGTGTCACATTTGAGGGAGCTAGAGGGGAGTCACGCGCCCCCTCCCCCCATTTCCTTCACCCACACTCCCTTGTTTCTGCCTCCTTGACGCAATTTGGTGGGTGTGGTCCAAGAGAGAGAGAGAGAGAGAGAGAGAGAGAGAGAGAGAGAGGTAATATGACACATTTGAGAAAGTATTGGAAAAACAATATTCTCATTTCGTGTGAAGAATTTTCGGATTCAAATAAAAGTTAAATGGAAGAAAGAAAAGACATTTTAAACTAAAGACGAAAAAAAAGTGAAGTAAGAAAAATATGATAACGATCAGCGTGAATGTTTAGATGATGTGCAGGAAATGAGAAAAGCAAAAGAAAAAAGATCGAATTATAGGGAAGAATCTTTTTTATTTTCATTTTTGTGTTTTTTAGATTAACAGACAGACAGACACACACACACACACACACACACACACACACACACACACACACACACACACACACACACACACACACACACACACACACACACACACACACACACACACACACACACACACACACACACACACACACACACGTACACACACACACACACACACACACACACACACACACACACACACACACACACACACACACACACACACACACACACACACACACACACACACACACACACACACACACACACACACACACACACACACACACACACACACACACACACACACACACTTCACATTCTTCTAATTAATTGAGAAAATAATATAAGGAGAATGATAGTGATGATAATGATAATAATAATAATAATAATAATAATAATAATAATAATAATAATAATGAAAGCAGTCAATATCACTTTCCTTTTTACATCTCGTTTCTTCTGCTACTTTCGCTCAGATGAAAAAAAAAAGATAATAAAAACCTCAACTCAGTAATAATTGCGATAAGGAAGCGAAAGGAAACAAGTTGAATCAGAAGAGATAAATGACAAATGAACAGCGATAAGTGAAGTCTGGAAAGTGTATTTGTAATTGATCACGTGTTTGGTAGTTAGATAATTGATGGGTTCACGGTACGCAGTTTGGGGTGAAGGGCTGGTGGTGATCGGGGAAGGAAGGGACTGGGCGTGGCGGGGGCTGATTGGGAATTGTCGATTGTGGATTGGAGGGAAGGTTTGGTTCATTTTGGGTTTCCTCTCTTGATTGTTCCATTACGTTGTTGCTTTGAATTCTTCTGTCTTGTGTGTGTGTGTGTGTTTTAATTCTGTATATTTATTTATGTGCTTTATTTGTATTTACATATATATTTATTATTATTATTATTTTTATTATTATTATTGATTTTTTCCTTATTTATTTATGTGTGTGTGTGTGTGTGTGTGTGTGTGTGTGTGTGTGTGTGTGTGTGTGTGTGTGTTGAGGCTTCATATAGAAAAACGTAGGTTGTTTATGGTATCTGTAATTGTTTGGCTGTTTGTTTTGATTGTTTTGTTCGCTTCATGTTGTTGTTGTTATTGTTGTTGTTGTTTCTCATTATCATCATTATTTTCTACATAATAAATTTTTGTCTTCTTTTTCTTCTTCCTCTTCATTTTTTTTTTTTTTCTTCTTCTTCTTCTTCTTCTTCTTCTTCTTCTTCTTCTTCTTCCTACCATTGTTGTTTCTCCTGTTACTTAGACAAATAGACAAACAAACAGACATACATACAGACAGACAGGTGTGTGATCGCAGCAGTTTACCAGTCACTCACCTGTATAGAAATAAACACGATTTTTCCTCCCACCCCGGCAGTGTGAAGGCTGCCTAAAAAAAGAATCAAACCTGCTCCCGCCACTCACCTTGCACCTGTAACCTTTTGCTCATTAAACGTAGCAGTGTGGGAATGTTTTGTTTTCCATGTTAAGAGAGAGAGAGAGAGAGAGAGAGAGAGAGAGAGAGAGAGAGAGAGAGAGAGAGAGAGAGACATTTGAGTGTGAATGTACGAGTATCCTGCAATTTTATGTCATTTGTCCACTTTTTGTTGCAGTGAATTTCCATAAAAGGAAAAAAAAGAAAAGGAGAAGAAAAGGACAGCTCGTAGTGTAAATACATTTAGATTTAAACACAACAAACCCCTCTACGTCTACACACACACACACACACACACACACACACACACACACACACACACACACACACACACACACACACACACACACACACACACACACACACACACACACACACACACACACACACACACACACACACACACACACACACACACACACACACACACACACACACACACATCCTGTTTATCTCATTGCTACTCGCTAATTGCCTTTCAATAGTATGTGGCATATGATCAGCTATGAGTCAATTAGCTACCACTTAGTACATTCACCCGCACCCCCTCTTCTCTCTACCAAATCTCAGCTCGTAGTGAAGGTCGGGTTGTGAGGGGTGTGATGAACGGGGTGTGGCTGTGGCTGTGACTGTCTATGGCCTCGGGCGCTGCATGTTAGTATATAAGCCAGGCTAGGATGAGCTGTAGTCACTCGCATCCCAGCCGCTCCCTCTGCTTACTCCTCGATTCACTCACTCATTCGCGAACTCACAGCAATGGTAAGACAGTCTCAGTTTGATATTTGGTCGGCTAGGTTGATTTGTACTTGAGATCGTGTGGTGAAAGTAACACAGCTGATGCTATAATCAAATGAAGTTAAATAAGTAAGAAGTGAAAGGCAGATAGATAATTGGTTCAAGAGTGCAAAAATACATCGCAAAAAAGTGCTAATGTAAATGGATATATTAAATAATACACTTTGAACTGAGTGAACATATATTCTTATTTGTGATTGATATATGAGGGGATGGACAAAACACCTGCAGTTTCTTACTCTACCTGTTTCATTACCATTGCTAACAAACAAGCCTTCTTTCTCTTTCTCCATCCTTATATGTCACTCATCAGAGACACACAAACACATACACCTGCACACTGTCTTACCTGTCATCTCTCTCATCTTACCTGTCACGAATTAAACACACACACACACACACACACACACACACACACACACACACACACACACACACACACACACACACACACACACACACACACACACACACACACACACACACACACACACACACACACACACACACACACACACACACACACACACACACACACACACACACACACACACACACACACACACACACACACACTCTCACTCTCTCTCTCTCTCTCTCTCTCTCTCTCTCTCTCTCTCTCTCTCTCTCTCTCACACACACTAATTAAAGACGCACACCTGTTTTTTATGTCATTTCCCTCACCTTTCTTGCCACTAATTAAACACACCTGTGCCTTACTTTGCTTGGCGTCAACAGAGGTGCCTGCTTGTGGTGGTCTGCCTGGCTGTCATGGCTGCCGTGGCTCAGGCTAGTCTCGGCTATGGCGGACATGGCGGCTATGGAGGTAGACACGGCGGCTATGGTGGTTATGGCGGCAGCTATGGTGGTTATGGCGGCGGCTATGGCGGACATGGCGGCTATGGTGTAGGAGGTGTCGGTCATCAGAGTTTCAACCTGTATAGTGGTGGATATGGTGGCGGCTATGGCGGTGGCTATGGCGGCGGTTACGGAGGTGGTTATGGTGGATATGGTGGTTATGGTGGTTACCGTGGTGGACGTGGTGGTGGCTATGGGTATGGCAAGTAAAGCACCATACAACACCCACACCATGTCACTACACTGCCTACACACCATCACTACGTGAGAGAGACACCCATTGCTGTGTTTAACATGTAATGAATGGAATAAATTAATACAATCTTTATATTTCTTGTGTTTGTTTACTTGTTGTGCGAGGGATGAGTACAGTGGAGGGAGAAGGAGTGAGGGAGAGGCTTTAGGGAGTATGAGGAATAGTGGATATAGGAAAAATGAATGAGGTCAGCCAGAATTATACCTACAGAAAGAATGAGTGGATAAGGAAGTGGGTGATAAAGATGAGGAAATAAGGTGATGAAATATAACAAACTTCATAAAGGAATGGATGATAGGATGAAGGAAGGGAAAGGTAAAAAAAATGAGATGATGAATGAGGAGGAGTACGTAGGAGTAGTAGTTGAAGGAAGGCATGTATCCTCCCTTCAGTTCGAGTTAGTAAATGACCACCTGACAACACCTGAGAACGGCAAACTACAACCTGGATGTCCCAGTGGCCCTGTGTCCCGTAGCCTGATTTACTACAGACTCAAACATCAATGGAGGCAAACACAAAGACCACACAGGTACAGCAGACGTCCGGCCATTACCTTGACTGTGATAAACTGGAAAGGAAAGAGCAGTTTAGCGGCGTAGTGGTGTATTGCAACCTCACCTTCCCTCGGGCGTCAGTGAAGGGTGGTCTGACTTAAGCTTTATTTACTTGAGGATGGTCAGTGTCTCACCTGGCCTGGGTAGTTTCGTGCACAGGGATCAATTCGTGGTCGTGAGAGCGCGAAATTGATCCTGACCCATTGCAGTTACTTGGTGAGATTGGTGGTGCGTACTCTTCAACACACTTAAGGATTGGCCACGAGCTGATATGTCTGCCTTAACCTCTTCAGTACCATGACGCTTTTTTCATATTCATTCAGGTTACTATTTGGCGATTTTATACAGCTTCAAAAACTCATGTGGGGAATAAAATACTGAAGACTTTGGCCATTGATCTTCTGACTTTCATAGACCCTTCCTAATCTAAATCAGATTGTCAAATCATACCCAAAACTCATGGTAAAAAATGTGCTCCAGTACTGAAGGGGTTGATGATTCCTGTGCAGTCGGTAGGTATTAAGCTCCAGCCTTTCGTTAGTATCCTAGGCCAGTTACCTCCACGCCCCGCACCACAGTACTATTCTTGTCCAGCTGTGTGTGTTTGTTCTTATAATTGTTACGTTTTACCTTCGTCGTTCCTCTTCACTTGTAAGTATGTGAATATAACCTACCAGTGGCTTACTTTTACTTTTATTTCTGCTCCTCGTATTAGTTTGTTGAGTATCTGTAGTGTGTGTGTGTGTTTGGTCTTGTTAACTCGGCTTTGTGAGGGTGTGGTGGTGTGTGGAAAACAAGTATGCAGAAATGACGAAGATGAATATTAATGCCTTTACTTTTATCTTATATTGTTCTTTGATTCTCTCTCTCTCTCTCTCTCTCTCTCTCTCTCTCTCTCTCTCTCTCTCTCTCTCTCTCTCTCTCTCTCTCTCTCTCTCTCTCTCTCTCTCTCTCTCTCTCTCTCTCTCTCTCTTACTCTCTCTCTCTCTCTCTCTCTACTACTCTACTACTACTACTACTACTACTACTACTACTACTACTACTACGACGACTACGACGACGACGACGACGACGACGACGACGACGACGACGACGACGACGACGACGACGACGACGACGACGACGACTGACTACTACTACTACTACTACTACTACTACTACTACTACTACTACTACTACTTCTGCTGCTGCTGCTGCTGCTGCTGCTGCTGCTACTACTGCTGCTTCTGCTGCTGCTGCTGCTGCTGCTGCTGCTGCTGCTGCTGCTGCTGCTGCTGCTACTGCTGCTACTGCTACTGCTACTACTACTACTACTACTGCTACTGCTACTACTACTACAACTATTACTACTACTACTAATAATAATAATGATAATTATAATAGTACTACTACTACTACTACTACTACTACTACTACTACTACTACTACTACTACTACTATTACATTAGAGTTTCCGGTTCTGCTACACTCGTACTTAACCTAACTTAACAAAATTGGCCTTGTTTAGTTGTACAATTATATGAAACGCGTCCTTGAGAGGGGCGGCATTGGACTGACAGACAAGCAGACAAACCGAGTAAATACTGAAAACTAACAAATGAATAAATAAAACAAGAAAATAACGAATGAGTGTTATTTGTATAGTTTAATTAATTCTTTGCTGGATTTTTTTCTCCATAACCACTTGTAGCTTTTTTAATGATATTGTTTTTGTGCTACAGTCTCTTAACACATTTTCACATTGAGATTTGTGTACGATTGGACAACTTTATTTACATTAGAAAGGGTCTCTGGAGGTAAGACGATTAATGGCCACAGTCTTCGAACACTTTTTAATCCCGACATGAGTTTCTGAAGCTGTTTAAAATCACCAAATAGTAACCAGAATGGGTATAGAAACACGTCATGATACTGAAGGGGTTAAATGGTTCTATAGCGTAGGAAAGAAAATCATGATGTCTTTTTCTCCTTTTGTGTCTCTCCATGTTATCATTTGTTTTACAGTTCCATCGCTATTAACAGGAAAAATGGCTGTGATATTGAAATCATTAATAGATGAGGTAATTAAGTGAATAAATTTACAAAGAAACTGCTAAATGAATTAATGAAAATAAATACATGAAAGAGATTGTAATAGAAAATAAGAATGTTTATTTTATATTTTTGTATAGTGAAAGGGTTAAGTGAAAGGGTTAATAGATAAGTTACAAGTCAGATAGTTGAGTGAATAGATAAGGAAATGAGTAAGTCAATGAATACACACATGAAATAAATCATAATAGAAAATAAGAATGTTTACTTTTTATTCATGTATACGTAGTTATCACAAAAAAAAAAAAAAAAAAATAGAATAGTGAAATATGAAAAAATGATTCATACATTATATAGCTACCACATAAATAAAATAAATAAATAGTAAATGTTTCTTTATTCTTAAATAGTTGGAATTTGGCAATGATAGTAAAGTATGTGTTTTTCATATATTTTGTTTTTGTTTTTTTGACCTTCATTTTTTTGTAAGTAATTTTTAGCAATCAGTTAATAAAGATAAAAACTGCTAATGATAGGAACCGATTATTCGAATTGTTTGTTTGTTTATTATTATTTCATTATCTTATCATTCTTCACTCTTACTCCTTCCTTCTTTCGTTATAATGTTTTCATATTCATTTTCTCATTATTTGTAATTCTCTCTTTGGTTTCATTATTGAGTGTCTAATCTTATTCTTCGTCATTTCGAGTCCTTCATTATCTGTCCCTGGGAGATAAATTATTTTCGCCTTATTGATAAACGTGTTCATTATTCGTCCTACATTTTCATTTTCTAGCGCGAAATGGGAATTAAAGGTAATTTTAGTTTTAGTTTCTCTTTCAACCCCTTTCAGGAAAATAAAAAGGGAGGGAAAGATTAATTAATTTATTTGCTAACACTTCAGACAGTCAGTTAGTTGGTTGGTCAATCAGTATCTTAGTTAGCAAATAATATAACACTAGTGCAGTCAATCAATCAATCAATCACTCAGCAGTCAATCAACCAGTCAATCACCCAGTCAGTTAGCTAGCTACTTATTCGGTCAGTCAGTCAGTCAGTCAGTCAGTAGTCACCTAGGTTAATAAACACGTAATCATGACCGGATGCCACAATATATCAGGATGGCATTATCTTGTGTCCTTCAGTACAATAATTTCCCTTTCCTCTTCCTTCGTTACGTTTGGTTTACTTCGTTCTTTTATTTTTTTTTTTTTGTGTTTTACTGTTATTTATTGCTACTTAGTGTCTATTCCTCTGTCTCTCACTGCTTCGTCTCACTCACTCTTCTTGCAATTGTCTTTTTTTATTTATATAATTTGTTTTTAGTTTTCTTTTATATAGTACACTCTCTTGTCCTCTTCTCTCTTTCCTTCATCCTTCAGTTTAACTTTATATAACATTTCGATTCTGTTTAACGTAACCTAATCTGACTTAACCTATCTATCCTAAATCAAAATTAATCCTATATGCTTTTACCTAACCTAATCTCTCATATCCTAACATCACACACACACACACACACACACACTCTCTCTCTCTCTCTCTCTCTCTCTCTCTCTCTCTCTCTCTCTCTCTCTCTCTCTCTCTCTCTCTCTCTCTCTCTCTCTCTCTCTCTCTCTCTCTCTCTCTCTCTCTCTCTCTCTCTCTCTCTCTCCATCCCTAGACCACACCTTTTCACGCTCAGGTAAAGATGAGACCAGGTGCAGCGTAACTCATTAGTTCATTGTCCCTCACCTGAGTAGCGCACCTGGGCGAGAGATTGAGTTAAGTTTACCTGTGAGTGATGAGTGGTGTTGGATATCACTCACTCATGTCACCACCACTGTCACCACCACTGTCACACCATGCACCACCACCACGCCCTTCGCTACGTGCAGGTCGCAAGCTGTATTTGTGATCATTGTTTGGTTTCTTTTATTGGCTTTTTCTTTTACGCACGTTCTGTTGTTTCTGTGACGAATGAATATGGAAAAGTGGTTTTTGTTTTAGTTTTTATATTGGTTTCTTTTTTCTTGGGAGGGCGTGGCGGATGCCATGGGTGGGTCTGAGGCGTGGTGGATATATAAAAGGTGGAGTGTTTGCTGGCAGCCACACTCGCTCCTGTCGATCTGCCAGAGCCTCATCAATCATGGTGAGCTGCCGCCCCCCGCACTGCTCACACCGGGCATGCAGTGATCAGTGTCGCACCTCTGACTTGTGTTAGATTGTAGTGATTGTGCTGTACAGTTATCTCAGGTACACCACCACCACCACACCACCACACACCAGTAACCAGACGACATCACAGCAACAGGTCACGTGGCACGCAACCTCCACTTAGCTATGGTGCCACTATTGCTCTCACCTCCGCTTCACGGGTGTTGCATTATTGCCTCACGAGAGATCAATCTTCCAGTCTATAGGGAAGCCAATGGAATTTTTATTTGCTATCGTTGCTTCCACGGTGACCGATTTTAAAACCAAAGAAAGCTTGACAACTCAATTTGGGAATGGGAGATAGTTTGCTTTGCATTAGAGTGTCAGACCCTCGTGCACGGGGCGTGGCAGGGCCTGGCCCTCCTGTTTGGCCTCCACGTGTGCTCTTTTCCCTCTGCAGAAGTTCCTGCTCGCCCTCCTGGTGGTGGCCTCCGCGGCGGCTGTGGCGCTGGCCGGCTATGGTGGCTATGGCGGTTATGGCGGCTATGGAGGAGGTCATGGCGGTGGCTACGGTGGCGGCTACGGTGGCGGCTATGGATATGGCGGAGGCCGCGGCGGTGGCTACGGGCATGGTGGCTACGGCGTGGGCGGCGTCTCCAACAATGTCTACAACCTGTACCGCGGCTACGGTGGCTACGGATATGGTGGCGGCCATGGCGGTGGTTATGGCGGTGGTTATGGTGGAGGCTATGGCGGCGGCTACGGCGGCGGCTATGGTGGAGGCTATGGTGGCGGCTATGGCGGTGGATATGGATACGGGAAGTAAGCGGAGAGGACGAGGAGAGAACCTCGACTGAGGAGCAACGAGAACCGAGCCAGTGTGTTGTACAGAGACACTCACCGAATAAACGAGAAACAACATCTAGTGCTTCTATTTCCCTTCTTCCCTCCCTCAACACATTGTTCATACAGGGCAGCTCTTGTTTGTCCTGTGTGGAGCGTCTTCCACCGTCTCTTTCTTTGCAACTCATGGTGTGAAGATGTAGCAGGTGTGAAGACTCAGACAAAATGAATCCATGAGCAAGCTTGATAGAATCAGAGGAAGAAATGAAACAATAAAAACAATGATTACTATAATTGCTACAGTCAATAGAGAACGTTAACATAAGATTAAGCAAACTCATGGATAGATACGATTGATGGTACTAACACTAGTTTACTTCAGTTGCCTAAGTGTTTCCATGTCAATGTTAATTCCGCCTCTTTATCTCTCTTCATGTTTTCTACTTTCATTATGGGTCGTTACAGCGGATCAACCTTATTCTGCTCCTTCCTCAGTCAAACCACCACTTCCATGTCTTCTTTCACAGCATCCATAAATGTCTTTGGTCTTCCTCTTTCTCTCTGCCGTGTTTATCCATCCTGCATTGTCCTTCTCACATGTGTCTCAACCTCGCTTCTCTTACCTTGTGTCAACCTCACCTCTCTTGCCTTAGCACCAAACTGACCCATGCACGTGTTTTGTACCTCTGATGTGTTCGCCCTTCATTCTTGGCTAAAACAAATGTCTAACTTTTTCCTACTTTTTAATTTTCTTTTGAGAGTTGCAAGGTCAGTGGATAATCTATTCCTTTTTTGTACTTTTGGTTAGTTTCCAGATGTAGCGAAGTGCAGTGGCAATGGATGACACTTGTAGCTCCGGTGCGGTATCTACAGTATAGTGTCAAGTAGCAGGAGATTAGTGGCAATCGAATGAGTAACTAAAGATGGTGGGAGGCAGAGAGACAGAGTGATATCTGTAGAGGATAGAAATAAATGATAAGGGAACTAATGTGGAAGTACTTTTTTTGCATTCATATTTCTACTCGTTTTTAATTCCGAAAAAAAAAAAATAAGATGTGAAAAAATAAGTTATTCATTGTTTCTCTTCATGTCTCCCAATCTAATCTAGGAATTGTTCTCTCGTTTTCGCTTTTTTCAATATCAAACAAAAATATTGATGTCATCTTAAACGCTCGCATTCTTTCTTTCTTTCTTTAATTATCTGTCTTCCGATTACGTCAAAGAATTATTGTCATCTGTAATCTTCAAAGAATCAGACCAACTTTCACCTAGACAGAGAGAGAGAGAGAGAGAGAGAGAGAGAGAGAGAGAGAGAGAGAGAGAGAGAGAGAGAGAGAGAGAGAGAGATTCGCAATGGTAGAGTGAAGCATTTTACACCTGTGGTGATGTTGTTGTAGTGTCTGTTGTTGTTGCTGATTTTTTGTTGTTGTTGTTGTTGTTGTTGTTGTTGTTGGTGGTGGTGGTGGTGGTGGTAGTCTTAGTGGTGATAAGAACATGAAAACATAAGAAAAGAGGAAAGCTGCAAGAGGCCACCAGGCCTGTACGAGGCAGTCCCTGTGTGTTTAAGCTACCTAATTCCATCTATCATCCCCATCCATGAACTTATCTAACCTTCTTTTGAAACTCCCTATTGACACTGCTCTGACTACATGACCACCGAGACCGTTCCACTCATCAACCACTCTGTTTCAAAGCCAGTTTCTTCCCATTTCTTTCCTGAAAATAAGTTTTTCAAGTTTAAACCCATTTTTTCTGGTTCTGTCCCCGCTTCTGATCCTAAGAACTACATTCATGTCCCCTTTGTTAAAACCCTTATACCACTTGTGATGGTGATGATGGTGTTGGGGATGATGGTGATGATGGTGGTGATGTAGGTGATGGTGGTGGTGCCGGTGGTGGTGATGATGATGATTGTGGTGGTGATGTAGGTAGTGATAGTGGTGGTTGTGGTGGTGGTGAAAGTGGTGATGATGGTGATGATGGTGGTGGTTATGTAGGTGGTGATAGTGGTGGTGGTGGTGGTGGTGGTGGTAGGGGTTGTGGAGATGGTGGCGGCGGTAGTGGTGGTAGTGGTGTTAGTAGAGATTGAGATGATGGTGTTGGTGGTGATGGTGATGATGGTGGTTGTGGTGATGGTGGTGATGGTGGTGGCGGTGGTGGTGGTGGTTGTGGAGGTAATGGTGATGGTGGTGGTGGTGATGGTGGTGATGGTGATGATGATGGTGGTGATGGTGGTGGTGGTGGTGGTGGTGGTGGTAGTGGTGGTGGTGGTGGTGCAGGTGTAGTTGAAGGGAAACAAAGCAAGGGACTCAAGCGACACACAATGCCTCGTTACGTCACGTGCTTACTTTACTGACGAATTAGACAACGCTAATTTTAAATGTTTTTGTGGGTGTGAGACTTCGTCGGTCCGCGGGAGGCGTGAGGGCGGGCGGGCTGGGCGGCGGTATATAAGCCCGCCACACCAAGACAGCAGCATGCACTCGCTCCTGCAGACACCCCATCACAACATGGTGAGGCGCGCCGCCCCCTGCTCAGTTCTTCACACTTGGCCAGCAGTGACATGTGCACTGGTGCTGGCTCCACTGTCACCTCAGCCTTTGCTTTGACCTGAATATTGGATTAAGTCTTTAGTGACAGTTTTATCAAGTTTGCCTCAGATACCCGACACATTGAGCCTCTCCAGAGTTCACACGATGTGCTCACTGTCTTAACTATCACCATTTACTTGTCTGCAGACACAGACTACAGTACACACACAGATACTCTGACTCCAGACACTGAGGAATGCAAGCCACACAGTTAACTTGTTTCTGCTTTTGATTTTACTCATTCTATTGTCATACATTAATGTGTTTTAGGTTAAGATGTAATGGCGTCCTGCAAACAACGTCTTTGTTGTGTATTATTGTAATGCTCCCAGGACGACCTATCCTATATATGAGTCGTAACACTATACATGCAGTACTACAGTGCCAGAGCCTCGTGCCCGTGGCGTTCCAGGTCCTAGCCCTTCCTGTTTGGCCTCCACGTGTGCCGTTTTCCTTCTGCAGAAGTTCCTTCTCACACTCCTGGTGGTGGCATCCGCGGCGGCCGTAGCGCTGGCCGGCTATGGTGGCTATGGCGGCTATGGCGGCTATGGAGGCGGTCATAGGGGCGGCTACGGATACGGTGGTGGCCGTGGCGGAGGCCGCGGTGGTGGCTACGGCGGCGGCTATGGTGGAGGCTATGGCGGCGGCTACGGCGGCGGCTATGGCGGCGGCTATGGCGGCGGCTATGGCGGCGGCTATGGTGGCGGCTATGGAGGTGGATATGGCGGTCATGGCGGTGGATATGGATACGGGAAGTAAGCGGAGGGACGAAAAGAGAACCTCGACTGAGGAGCAACAAGAACAGCGCCAGTATGTTGTACAGAGACACTCACCGAATAAACGAGAAACAACATCTAGTGCTTCTATTTCCCTTCTTCCCTCCCTCAACACATTGTTCATACAGGGCAGCTCTAATTTGTTCTATGTGGAGTGTCTTCCACCATCTCTTTCTTTGCAACTCGTGGTGTGAAGATGTAGTAGGTGTGAAGACTCAGACAAAATGTAACCATTACCAAGCCTGCTAGAATTAGAGGAAGGAACCGACTTTTACTCAAGGCAGGAGGTGTGTGCAATACACACAATGAGTAGACTGTTGCTACAGTCAATAGAGAGCGTTAACAGATGATTAAGCAGATTTAAGGATAGATATGATTGGTGGTACTAACACTGGTTTACTTCAGCTTTCTTAGTACTTTTATGTCCATGTTGATTCCGCCTTATCATCTCTTCGTATTATCTACTCCTTCCTTCCATTATGGGTCGATACAGCGGATGAACCTTATCATCTGCCTTCCTCAGTAACACCATCACTTTCACGTCTTCTTTTACAGCATCCATGAATGACTTTGGTCTTCCTCTCTTCCCTCTGCTGTGTTTATCCATCCAGCATCATCCTTTCCAATTGTGGTTCAAACTCACCTCTCTTACCTAGACAACAAACTGACACATGTACGTGTCTTGTACACCTCTAATGTGTTCGCTCTTCACTCTTGGCTAACACTCTTACACCACTAACCTTTCCTTCTAATTTTTTATTATTTTTTTTTGAGATTGGCAAGGTCCGTGGGTAATTTGTTCCTATCTTTTTACTCTTGGTTAGTTTCCAGATGTAGCAAAGTGTAGTGGCAATATAAACTAGTAATGGATGACACTTGTAGCTCCGGTACGGTGTCTATAGAGTCATGTAGCAGGTGGAGATTAGTGGCAATCGAACGAGTAACTAGTGATGATGGAAGGGAGGTGGTGGACAGAGAGCCAGAGTGATATTTATCTAGGATAGAAATGAATTATAAGGGAACAAATGTTGAATTATTTTTCCCGTCAACTTTTTATTCATTTTTAATACAGAAGAAAAGTGGGAAATGTGAAAAAAGTAATTATTTCTTTTCCTGTGTCCCAAGCTTACCGAGGAATTGTTCTCTTGTTTTCGTTTCTTTTAATATGAAACAAAAGTCTTCATCTTATCACAACCGCTTTCATTCATTCATTCATTCATTCTTTCTTTAAATTTCTCTCTTGCGATTATGTCAAAGAGGTATTGTCATTTCATATCTCTAAAAGAATAGGACCAAATATTCACTTCAAAATATATATATATATATATATATATATATATATATATATATATATATATATATATATATATATATATATATATAGAGAGAGAGAGAGAGAGAGAGAGAGAGAGAGAGAGAGAGAGAGAGAGATTCGCAATGGTAGAGTGAAGCATTTTACACCTGTGGTGATGTTGTTGTAGTGTCTGTTGTTGTTGCTGATTTTTTTTTTTTTTTTTTTTTTGTTGTTGTTGTTGTTGTTGTTGGTGGTGGTGGTGGTGGTAGTCTTAGTGGTGATAAGAACATGAAAACATAAGAAAAGAGGAAAGCTGCAAGAGGCCACCAGGCCTGTACGAGGCAGTCCCTGTGTGTTTAAGCTACCTAATTCCATCTATCATCCCCATCCATGAACTTATCTAACCTTCTTTTGAAACTCCCTATTGACACTGCTCTGACTACATGACCACCGAGACCGTTCCACTCATCAACCACTCTGTTTCAAAGCCAGTTTCTTCCCATTTCTTTCCTGAAAATAAGTTTTTCAAGTTTAAACCCATTTTTTCTGGTTCTGTCCCCCGCTTCTGATCCTAAGAACTACATTCATGTCCCCTTTGTTAAAACCCTTATACCACTTGTGATGGTGATGATGGTGTTGGGGATGATGGTGATGATGGTGGTGATGTAGGTGATGGTGGTGGTGCCGGTGGTGGTGATGATGATGATTGTGGTGGTGATGTAGGTAGTGATAGTGGTGGTTGTGGTGGTGGTGAAAGTGGTGATGATGGTGATGATGGTGGTGGTTATGTAGGTGGTGATAGTGGTGGTGGTGGTGGTGGTGGTGGTGAAAGTGGTGGTGGTGATGGTAGGGGTTGTGGAGATGGTGGCGGCGGTAGTGGTGGTAGTGGTGTTAGTGGAGATTGAGATGATGGTGTTGGTGGTGATGGTGATGATGGTGGTTGTGGTGATGGTGGTGATGGTGGTGGCGGTGGTGGTGGTGGTTGTGGAGGTAATGGTGATGGTGGTGGTGGTGATGGTGGTGATGGTGATGATGATGGTGGTGATGGTGGTGGTGGTGGTGGTGGTGGTGGTAGTGGTGGTGGTGGTGGTGCAGGTGTAGTTGAAGGGAAACAAAGCAAGGGACTCAAGCGACACACAATGCCTCGTTACGTCACGTGCTTACTTTACTGACGAATTAGACAACGCTAATTTTAAATGTTTTTGTGGGTGTGAGACTTCGTCGGTCCGCGGGAGGCGTGAGGGCGGGGCGGGCTGGGCGGCGGTATATAAGCCCGCCACACCAAGACAGCAGCATGCACTCGCTCCTGCAGACACCCCATCACAACATGGTGAGGCGCGCCGCCCCCTGCTCAGTTCTTCACACTTAGCCAGCAGTGACATGTGCACTGGTGCTGGCTCCACTGTCACCTCAGCCTTTGCTTTGACCTGAATGTTGGATTAAGTCTTTAGTGACAGTTTTATCAAGTTTGCCTCAGATACCCGACACATTGAACCTCTCCAGAGCTCACACGATGTGCTCACTGTCTTAACTATCACCAGAGACAGACTACAGTACACACACAGATACTCTGACTCCAGACACTGCAAGCCACACAGTTAACTTGTTTCTGCTTTTGATTTTACTCATTCTATTGTCATACATTAATGTGTTTTAGGTTAAGATGTAATGGCGTCCTGCAAACAACGTCTTTGTTGTGTATTATTGTAATGCTCCCAGGACGACCTATCCTATATATGAGTCGTAACACTATACATGCAGTACTACAGTGCCAGAGCCTCGTGCCCGTGGCGTTCCAGGTCCTAGCCCTTCCTGTTTGGCCTCCACGTGTGCTGTTTTCATTCTGCAGAAGTTCCTTCTCACACTCCTGGTGGTGGCATCCGCGGCGGCCGTAGCGCTGGCCGGCTATGGTGGCTATGGTGGCTATGGCGGCTATGGAGGCGGTCATAGGGGCGGCTACGGATACGGTGGTGGCCGTGGCGGAGGCCGCGGTGGTGGCTACGGCGGCGGCTATGGTGGAGGCTATGGCGGCGGCTACGGCGGCGGCTATGGCGGCGGCTATGGTGGCGGCTATGGCGGCGGCTATGGTGGCGGCTATGGAGGTGGATATGGCGGTCATGGCGGTGGATATGGATACGGGAAGTAAGCGGAGAGGACGAGGAGAGAACCTCGACTGAGGAGCAACAAGAACAGCGCCGAATAAACGAGAAACAACATCTAGTGCTTCTATTTCCCTTCTTCCCTCCCTCAACACATTGTTCATACAGGGCAGCTCTAATTTGTTCTATGTGGAGTGTCTTCCACCGTCTCTTTCTTTGCAACTCGTGGTGTGAAGATGTAGCAGGTGTGAAGACTCAGACAAAATGTAACCATTACCAAGCTTGCTAGAATTAGAGGAAGGAACCGACTTTTACTCAAGGCAGGAGGTGTGTGCAATACACACAATGAGTAGGCTGTTGCTACAGTCAATAGAGAGCGTTAACAGATGATTAAGCAGATTTAAGGATAGATATGATTGGTGGTACTAACACTGGTTTACTTCAGCTTTCTTAGTACTTTTATGTCCATGTTGATTTCGCCTTATCATCTCTTCGTATTATCTACTCCTTCCTTCCATTATGGGTCGATACAGCGGATGAACCTTATCATCTGCCTTCCTCAGTAACACCATCACTTTCACGTCTTCTTTTACAGCATCCATGAATGACTTTGGTCTTCCTCTCTTCCCTCTGCTGTGTTTATCCATCCAGCATCATCCTTTCCAATTGTGGTTCAAACTCACCTCTCTTACCTAGACAACAAACTGACACATGTACGTGTCTTGTACACCTCTAATGTGTTCGCTCTTCACTCTTGGCTAACACTCTTACACCACTAACCTTTTCTTCTAATTTTCTATTTTTTTTTGAGATTGGCAAGGTCCGTGGGTAATTTGTTCCCATCTTTTTACTCTTGGTTAGTTTCCAGATGTAGCAAAGTGTAGTGGCAATATACACTAGTAATGGATGACACTTGTAGCTCCGGTACGGTGTCTATAGAGTCATGTAGCAGGTGGAGATTAGTGGCAATCGAACGAGTAACTAGTGATGATGGAAGGGAGGTGGTGGACAGAGAGCCAGAGTGATATTTATCTAGGATAGAAATGAATTATAAGGGAACAAATGTTGAATTATTTTTCCCGTCAACTTTTTATTCATTTTTAATACAGAAGAAAAGTGGGAAATGTGAAAAAAATTATTATTTCTTTTCCTGTGTCCCAAGCTTACCGAGGAATTGTTCTCTTGTTTTCGTTTCTTTTAATATGAAACAAAAGTCTTCATCTTATCACAACCGCTTTCATTCATTCACTCATTCATTCTTTCTTTCTTTAAATTTCTCTCTTGCGATTATGTCAAAGAGGTATTGTCATTTCATATCTCTAAAAGAATAGGACCAAATATTCACCTCAAAAGATATATATATATATATATATATATATATATATATATATATATATATATATATATATATATATATATATATATATATATATATATATATATATATATATATATATATATATATATATATATATATATATATAGAGAGAGAGAGAGAGAGAGAGAGAGAGAGAGAGAGAGAGAGAGAGAGAGAGAGAGAGAGAGAGAGAGAGAGAGAGAGAGAGAGAGAGAGATTCCCAATGGTAAAGTAAAACATTTTATACCTGGGATTATAGTGATATGTAGTTGTTGTAATATTTGTTGTTATTGTTGTTGTTGTTGTTGTTGTTGTTGTTGTTGTTGTGGTGGTGGTGGTGGTGGTGGTGGTGGTGGTGGTGGTGGTGGTACTGATGGAGGTGATGATGTATAGCAGTGTTGCCAACCTCTACAGACGTCTCCGCCCTACACACCTACTGAAATTACCCTACATTTGCCTTCATTACCCTACGACTCAGGATGAAAAAACAAATTGTCATAATACTGGCAGGTATTTATTTATATGATGACCGTATGGTACATAACAATTATTACATAAAAGTAACTTCATGACCAATTTTGACTCATACCAGAAACAGAAGAAACCACTTTCACATTTCCTTAAAAACTAAAGTTTTAATTATTTATTTGCATTTTTAATGCGTACGAGCTTCGCTGTATTATGTTGATTATATTGCTCAGGATTATTTACCTTCTTTCTACAATCACAATTATACTCACATAATAATAGCAGGTAACTCATGGTCAATCTTTATCTAGATGATGACATTATGGTTATAGAAATCAACACAAAAATAATTTCATGACTATTTTTAACCCATACCAGACACCGAAGAAACTACTTTCATTCTCTTTCTTAACAAAACAAAAGTGTAAACTACATGTGAGCAATACAAGAGCTAATTATCTCTTTAATCACGAATCAGTAACCGCTTTATTTGAGCGTGGGAAAAAAAAAAATATCTCCAAGCTGCACGTGGCTTCACGTATGAACGTGTATTATCACTACACATTACGTACTTTGGTTAACTATACCATCTCCCGGGCGTTACATAACTATGGCAATAGACAATTAAAAAAAAGGTATATTTTCTTAGCATAGTTCCTATTGATTTACATAATATACGTTTTTAGCAAAATGTCTACCCGCATATCAAAATCTTCTAATTACCCTACGTTTTGCTCAGATTCTGTAAAATCACCCTACCGCCATACAGACCAGGATTTGAGGATAAATTACCCTACGCGTGGGTAATTACCCTACGGTTGGCAACACTGTATAGGTGGTGATGGTGGTGGTGGTGGTGATGATGTAGGCGTTGGTGAAGGGAAACAAATCAATGGAGACAAGCGACACGCAGTGGCTCATTACGTCACGCAGGAATGTATTTAACAACGCTTGTTTTGAACGTTTTGGTGGGTGTGAGACTTAGTTGGCCCGCGGGAGGCGTGAGGGCGGGGCGGGCTGGACGGCAGTATATAAGCCCGCCACACCGAGGCAGCAGCATGCACTCGCTCCCGCAGACACCCCATCACAACATGGTGAGGCGCGCCGCCCCTGCTCAGTTCTTCACACTTGGCCAGCAGTGACATGTGCACTGGTGCTGGCTCCACTGTCACCTCAGCCTTTGCTTTGACCTGAATGTTGGATTAAGTCTTTAGTGACAGTTTTATCAAGTTTGCCTCAGATACCCGACACATTGAGCCTCTCCAGTTCACACGATGTGCTCACTGTCTTAACTATCACCATTTACTTGTCTGCAGAAACAGACCACAGTACACACACAGATACTCTGACCCCAGACACTGAGGGATGCAAGCCACACTGTCAGCTTGTTTCTGCTTTCGATTTTCCCTATCCTATACATGCAGTATTAGAGTGCCAGATCCTCGTGCCCGACGCTTGGCAGGGCCTGGCCCTCCTGTTTGGCCTCCACGTGTGCTCTTTTCCCTCTGCAGAAGTTCCTGCTTGTCCTCCTGGTGGTGGCCTCCGCGGCAGCCGTGGCGTTGGCCGGCTATGGCGGATATGGTGGCTATGGCGGCTATGGAGGCGGTCATGGCGGCGGCTACGGAGGCGGCTACGGTGGCGGTTACGGATACGGCGGTGGCCGTGGTGGAGGCCACGGCGGAGGCTATGGAGGAGGCTATGGCGGTGGCTACGGCGGCGGATATGGTGGCGGCTATGGAGGCGGCTATGGTCGCGGCTATGGAGGTGGATATGGCGGGTATGGCGGTCATGGCGGTGGATATGGATACGGGAAGTAAGTTGGGAGACTAGTTGGGAACCTCGACAGAGGAGCAATAATAACCGAGCCACTGTGTTGTACAGAGACACTCACCGAATAAACGAGAAACAACATGTAGTGCTTCTATTTCCCTTCTTCCCTCCCTCAACACATTGTTCATACAGGGCAGCTCTTGTTTGTCCTGTGTGGAGCGTCTTCCACCGTCTCTTTCTTTGCAACTCGTGGTGTGAAGCAGCAGATGTGGATATGGAGACGTGGCCGCCGTGGTACAGTGGAACCATACGTACAGGATTCGGGTTCGAATCCTGTCCACGGTCTGAGTGTAGGTTGGGCTTCCTCACTCGGGGCAACGGTTTCCTAGCGGGTGGGCTTTGAGATAGGAGGTACCCTAAAAAGTATCCCCTTTAGCCCATAAATTCCCGTGAAAAGCCCACATGGTATAAAAAAAATAAAATGAAACCATTACCAAGCTTGCTAGAATTAGAGGAAGGAACCGACTTTTACTCAAGGCAGGAGGTGTGTGCAATACAAACAATGAGTAGACTGTTGCTACAGTCAATAGAGAGCGTTAACAGATGATTAAGCAGATTCAAAGATAGATATGATTTGTGGTACTAACACTGGTTTACTTCAGCTTTCTTAGTACTTTTATGTCCATGTTGATTCCGCCTTATCATCTCTTCGTATTATCTACTCCTTTCCGACATTATTGGGATTTACAACGGATCAACCTTATTCTCTGCCTTCCTCAGTAATACCATCACTCTCGCGTCTTCTTTTATAGAATCCATAAATTTCTTTGACCTCCTCTCTTCCTCCTACCGTGTTTATCCATCGAGCATCATCCTTCCCCATGTGTCTCAACCACGCCTGTCTTACCTTGTCTCAACCTCCTCGCCTCTTTTGCCTTTGCACTAAACTGATCCAGTCACGTGCGTTGTCCCTTTGATGTGTTCGCCCTTCACATTTTGGCTAAAACCTCTCTTACATAATGACTAACTTTTTTTTTTAACTACTTTTCCATTTTTATTATTTTTTTGAGAGGTAAGATCAGTGGGTAATTTATTCATTCTCTGTACTCTCGGCTACTTTCCCAGAGACTTAGCAAAGTGTCGTGGCTAAGTAAACTAGTAATAGGTGACACGTGTTGCTCCGTTGCGGTGTCTCTAGTGGCATGTAGCAGTTGGAGAATAGTGGCAATCGAATGAGTAGCTAGACATGATTGAAGGGAGGTGGTGGGCAGACAGCCAGAGTGATATACTTGTACAGAGGGGAAGAGTGAGATATAAAGGAACAAACGTGGAAATACTTTTTTTTCCTCATATTTTTACTCTTTCTTAATACCAAACAAATGTAAAATGTGAAAATAATATTAATTTCTGTTTTCCTGTCTCCCAAACTTATCAAGAAATTGGTCTCTTGTTTTCGCTTTTTTTTATATCAAACAAAAGTATTCATGTTATTTCAAATGCTTTCATTCATTCTTTCTTTCTTTCTTTAGTTTTTTGTCTTTTGATTATGTCAAAGAATTAATGTCATTTCATATTTCCAAAGAATCGGACCAACTTTCACCTAGAGAGAGAGAGAGAGAGAGAGAGAGAGAGAGAGAGAGAGAGAGAGAAATCGTGGTAGCTAAGTGGCGACATGAGTCGAGACAATATCTGGGTGACAAGACGAGGTAACGAGGAAGGAAGCTGTCTTACCGATCTTCCCACCACAAAGTTCATGAAGATCACACACACACTCTCTCTCTCTCTCTCTCTCTCTCTCTCTCTCTCTCTCTCTCTCTCTCTCTCTCTCTCTCTCTCTCTCTCTCTCTCTCTCTCTCTCTCTCTCTTCCTCTTCGGTCACACAAAACATTTTGATCGCACTTACTTTTGGAATCACGCTAACTTTTTGAGACCAGCCAACTAATGTAAGTCATACTGTCACTATTCTGGCCACACTGGCACTATTTTGACCATGTAACTACTCGTATCTGTCTCAATGGAACTGTTTTAGCAATTTCTTTTTGTCACACTTACTATTTCGGGCAATAAATTTTTCTTTCACTTATACTGGTGTCGAAAACATTGCTTTGTTGTTTTCCCTTTTTATTTTTATTTCATATGTGTTTCTGCGAGAGAGAGAGAGAGAGAGAGAGAGGGTGGTAGTGTTGTTGTTGTGGGTGACGGTGTTGATGGGGATGGTGATGATGGGGTGGTGGTATTGGTTGTGGTGGTGATGGTGATGATGGTGGTGGTGATGGTGGTGATGATGATGGTGGTAGTGGTGGTGGTGGTGGTGGTGGTGGTGATGGTGGTGGTGGTGATGGTGGTGGTGGTGGTGCAGGTATAGTTGAAGGGAAACAAAGCAAGAGGTTCAAGCGACACAATGCCTCGTTACGTCACGCGGGAACGTAGCGACAAGCACCACACTGAGTCCGGGTCACGTGCTTACTTTACTGACGAATTTGACAACGCTAATTTTAAATGTTTTTGTGGGTGTGAGACTTCGTCGGCCCACGGGAGGCGTGAGGGCGGGGCGGGCTGGGCGGCGGTATATAAGCCCGCCACACCAAGGCAGCAGCATGCACTCGCTCCTGCAGACACCCCATCACAACATGGTGAGGCGCGCCGCCCCCTGCTCAGTTCTTCACACTTGGCCAGCAGTGACATGTGCACTGGTGCTGGCTCCACTGTCACCTCAGCCTTTGCTCTGACCTGAATGTTGGATTAAGTCTTTAGTGACAGTTTTATCAAGTTTGCCTCAGATACCCGACACATTGAGCCTTTCCAGAGTTCACACGATGTGCTCACTGTCTTAACTATCACCATTTACTTGTCTGCAGGGACAGACTACAGTACACACACTGATACTCTGACTCCAGACACTGAGGAATGCAAGCCACACAGTTAACTTGTTTTTGCCTTCGATTTTCCTCATTCTATACATGGAGTACTAGAGTGCCAAACCCTCGTTCCCGGGGCGTGGCAGGGCCTGGCCCTCTTGTTTGGCCTCCACGTGTGCTCTTTTCCCTCTGCAGAAGTTCCTGCTCGCCCTCCTGGTGGTGGCCTCCGCGGCGGCCGTAGCGCTGGCCGGCTATGGTGGTTATGGCGGTTATGGCGGCTATGGAGGAGGTCATGGTGGTGGCTACGGTGGCGGCTATGGATATGGCGGTGGCCACGGTGGAGGCCACGGCGGTGGCTACGGGCATGGCGGCTACGGCGTGGGCGGCGTCTCCAACAACGTCTTCAACCTGTACCGCGGCTACGGTGGCTATGGATATGGTGGCGGCCATGGCGGTGGTTATGGCGGCGGTTATGGTGGAGGCTATGGCGGCGGATACGGCGGCGGCTATGGTGGAGGCTATGGTGGCGGCTATGGCGGTGGATATGGGTACGGAAAGTAAGCAGGAGAATGACGCGGGAACCTCGACAGAGGAGCAACGAGAACCGAGCCAGTGTGTTGTACATAGAAATGCACCGAATAAACGAGAAACAATGACTCACTTCTCTCCCTCCCTCCCTCCATCCATCCATCCCGGCACAGAGACAATGCAGCACAATCACTTCCGCTAATGTTCGCCACTCGCTCCCTGAATTATTGTTCTTTGTAAGCATTACATACGTACATGTTATACAGTAATGATGTGTTTTAGGGGAGCTACGAGGAGAGATGTGTATCAAGAGATGCAGAAGTTCGCATATATATATATATATATATATATATATATATATATATATATATATATATATATATATATATATATATATATTATTTTCTTTTCTTTCTTTTCTTTTTGTTTGGTTTTGGTTTGGTTACAGAAAACAAGCCGATTACGAGTCTAAGCATGCTGACCGCAATATATTGATAATAACAGTAACTATTTTAGAGCACCGACATTACGTTTTGTTTTTGTATGCATTTGAAGGATGATGTCTAAGGGGTTAGGAAATACGAAAGTGTCATTTAATTGTAACACAAGAATAATAATTGATTTAAAAATGAATAAAACAAATAAATCAATGAATAGATATAGAAATGATGAAACAGATGATTAGTAAAAGAACTGGAGTCAAAACTAATCTACATTGATTTCTCTCAGGACTGTATTTATTGGAAAACTTCAGAGAGAGAGAGAGAGAGAGAGAGAGAGAGAGAGAGAGAGAGAGAGAGAGAGAGAGAGAGAGAGACCCACTTGGTTGCCAGTTCCCTTGCAAGTTTGAAAGAGTTAGCCGAAATGAAGGGATATATGTCTTGAAACGTCTCTCTTAAATGAAGTCAAGTCATAGGAAGTTGGAAATATAGAAGCAGGTAGGGAGTTCCAGAGTTTACCAGATAAATGGATTAATGATTGATAGTACTAGTTAAATTTTGGACAGAGTAGTGGTGAGAGGAAGAAAAAAAAACCCGCAGGAGAACAGGAAGCATGCAGTTAGCAAGATCAAAAGAACAGTTAGCATGAAATTACCTGTAAAAGATAGCAAGAGATACAACATTCAAGTGGTTAAAAGAAGATAATGACTGTTAGTTAGAGGAGGGGACCTGATAAGACAAAAAACTTTTGGTTCCATCTCATTTAATAAAACTGTAAGTGAAACCACCCCATGCATGTGGAGAATAGGCTGGTAAGGTTCTTGTACAGAATTAACAGTTTGTGGGGTTGCGAAAAACTGGAGGAGATGCCTCAGAACACCCATCTCCATACAAGCTCAAATGTGAAGTCTCCAATTTAAATTATGAGTAAAGGACATACTGAGGATATTCAGTGTAGAAGAGCGGAATAATTGAATGCCAGTATAGAAGAAGGATAGTTGTCTGGAAGGTTGTGTCAAATTGACATATGGAGAAATTGAGTTTTGAGGCATTGAACACTACACATTTTTTTTCTGCACTAATCAGAAATCTTAGAGAGATCAAAATTCAAGCGTTCTGTGGCGTTTCTGCAGGAACTGTTGACTTCTTGAAGGGTTTGTAGTATTTGAAAAGGCGTGGGAATGTGTAGGTTGATATCTACAGCGTAGGAGTGCATAGGGTTCAGAAGATCATTAATGAATAATAGGAAGAGAGTGGGTGACAGGATAAAATCCTGAGGAACGACACTCTTAATTGGTTTAGGGAAGAACAGTGGCCGTCTACCACAGAAGCAATAGAACTGTCGGAGAGGAAACTTGAGATAAAGTTGTAGAGAGAAGAATAGAAACCGTAGGAGGATAGATTTGATATCAAAGCATTGTGCTAGACTCTATCTAAAGCTTTTGATATGTCTAGGAAACAATAAAAATTTCACTGAAATATCTAAAAGAAAATGACGGAGACTCGGTAAGAAAATCCTGAAGATCAGTAGAGTTGCCTTGACGGAACGCCATACTAGCGATCAGATAGAAGATTGTGAACTGACAGATGTTTAAAGATCTTTCTATTAAAGATAGATTCAAAGACTTTAGACAAGAGAGAGATTAAAGCTGTAGGGTGGTTTTTTGAGGGATTAGATTCTTTTAAGGAACAGGCTGAGGGTATGGAAAATATCATTAAAAAGAATTTTAATTAAAGGCATGAAAAAGGCAAGGGTAGGATGAAAGGGAGGAATTAGCCCAAAATAATCCAAGTTGGAGTTCTTAGCAAAAGTTTAGAAGAGTTCAGCTTTGGAGACAGATGAGATGGCAGTGGTGCCATCAGGATGAAATAGAGGAGGGAAAGATGAATAAGTAAAGTTATTGGAGATGTTTTTGGCCAGATGCCAGAAGTCATGAGGGAAGTTATATTTTTAAAGATTTTAACATTTACTATTTATGAAAGAGTGTTTTGCAAGTTGAAGAACAGACTTGCCATGATTCCGGGCAGAAATATAAAGTGCATGAGATTCAGGTGATGGAAGGCTCAAGTACTATTCTATCAAGTCTTAACAGGTTGTGTTAAACCAAAGTTTATATTTTAGAAGGTTTATGTTGAGGAAAAGAGTGAGGAATGTACGCCTCCATACCAGATATTATCTCTTCTGTTATGCGTTCAGCACACAGAGACAGGTCTCTGACACGGAAACATTACTCATTCCAAGGAAAATCAGCATAGTACCTCTTCAGGTCCCGGCAACTGGTAGAGGCAAAACGCCAGAGGCACCTCCGCCTTGGGAGGGGTGATCTTGAGGAGGAGGGATTTGAAAAATAGGATAAGATACACTGAGATTGCGATCGGAGGAGCCCAACGGAGAAGATATGGTAACAGCATAAGCAGATAGATTAGAGGTAAGGAAATGAGAAAAAAAGATGTTGGGTGTATCTCCAAGACTGTCAGGAATACTAAAAGAATGTTGCACCAGCTGTTCTAGGTCATGGAGAATAATAAAGTTGAGGACTAGTAAGCCACGGGGATCATTGAAAGGAGAGGAAAGCCAAAGCTGATGATGAACATTGAAATTTCTAATGATGGAGATCTCTGCAAAAGGATAGAGGGACAGAATGTGCTTCACTTATGAAGCTGAACAGTCAAGGAATTCCTATATTCAGTGGAATCAGGGGAGAGATAAAAAGCACAGATAAATTTAGTAGAGATTGACTTTTGAATCGGAGCCAGAAGGTGGAAAACTGGAAAGATTCAAGGGCATGGACACGAGAGGAAATCAAGTCATTGCGCACTTAGACGGAATATCCAGCTTTGGAACGAATATGAAAATAGAAAACATAGCATAAGATGAGACAGGATTTTATTTCAGTTATTGCCCCAACCTGAACTTATTTGTTGAAGATCATTGGATGAAGAGACTATTTTTCCTTAGTCTGGCTTTACAACACACAGTAAGACGGGGAAGCGTCAGTGTCTTCTTCCGTCGTGGCGAACAGATGAGTAGTGAGGCGCCTTGCACCTGAACTTTCCTCCTTGCCCCATAGGGATAATTTCTCCTCGGGTCGAGTGGCAACGTCGCCTAATCTGATATGCCACAAGGTCATACATATACATGAAATACCTTCATTTGATTTGGTATACAACACTTGTTTGTATCACCTGCTATTTAATGAAATAGAATATTTTTAGACCGTTGTTTGTTGATAACACTATGATTAAAGAACCGTGGGTAGTATAGGGTGAATGTTTTGGTTGGAGAGCTGGCAGGATGGTGAACAACACCCTATGGGTCTGTACAATTTAATTTTACTATAGTAGTGTGTGTGTGTGTGTGTGTGTGTGTGTTCACTGTTTGATCTGCTGCAGTCTCTGACGAGACAGCCAGACGTTACCCTACGGAACAAGCTCAGAGCTCATTATTTCCGATCTTGGGATAGGCCTGAGACCAGGCACACACCACACACCGGGACAACAAGGTCACAACTCCTCGATTTACATCCCGTACCTACTCACTGCTAGGTGAACAGGGCTACACGTGAGGAGACACACCCAAATATCTCCACCCGGCCGGGGAATCGAACCCCGGTCCTCTGGCTTGTGAAACCAGCGCTCTAACTACTGAGCTACCGGGCCGTTTGTGTGTGTGTGTGTGTGTCTGTGTGTGTGTGTGTGTGTGTGTGTGTGTGTGTGTGTGTGTGTGTGTGTGTGTATTTGACTATTATCCTGTTTTATGACTTTTTATATATTTGTTTATTTATTCATTCATTTATTTATTTATTTTATCTTATTTTACGTATATATGTATATATATATATATATATATATATATATATATATATATATATATATATATATATATATATATATATATATATATATATATATATATATATATATATATATATATATATATATATATTTTTTTTTTTTTTATTTATTTATTTATTTTTTTTTTTTATTTATTTATTTATTTTTTTTTTTGAGAGAGAGAGAGAGAGAGAGAGAGAGAGAGAGAGAGAGAGAGAGAGAGAGAGAGAGAGATTAATATAAAAGGAATCCTTCAAATTGTATAGACATAGGTTTTCTTCAGTTATTAATTTCCATGGAAAGCATTCCCCTCATAGAATATCTCCCCTAAAATAGATTAGGTTAGCTTAGGTTATTGTTAAGTTGGTAAGACTTGGTTAGATAAAGTTAGGTTAGGTTATTTTTGGTTAGGTCAGCTTAGGTAAAGTTAGGTTAGGTTAGGTTAGGTTTGGCTTACTTTCTTTTCCGGGGTAAGGGAGACATCCTATCTGAAACCTTACCCGTTAGGAAACTTACCCGGAGTAAGGAACCTTGGCCAGGATTCGATCATGCGCGCTTGGAGACAAGGAAAGATTAGGTGAGGTGAGGTTAGATAATGATTGGTTACATAATATTAGGTTTTGGTGAAGAGTCCGTATCCTGGACGGGTGTCAGCATGAGTTTATCGCAACAACCTGCCACATAGACGGGCAAAATTCTCTATAGATATCATTTGTCATATTTTGGGTCATAAATCACTTCATATCTTACTTATTGCATTATATTTTATATCGTTACTCTCAGAAATGATTTGCTGAATCTAAACGTCATATTAAACCTTTGAAAATAGATAATTAACAGAAATATGAGTTGAAGTGAAAAATAGTGTTTGCATTGTTTATATCCCTTTTAGTTAATTTATTGCAACAACTTGCAGTAACTTAGCAATAATTACTAAAATAACCTATCCCATATTGTTGAACTAAGTCTTCTTAATGCGATATTTCCAGATTTAAGATAGAATGTTATATAAGTAGCATCATCTTCGCCAAAATTTGTGCTCTCTCTCTCTCTCTCTCTCTCTCTCTCTCTCTCTCTCTCTCTCTCTCTCTCTCTCTCTCTCTCTCTCTCTCTCTCTCTCTCTCTCTCTCTCTCTCTCTCTCTCTCTCTCTCTCTCTCTCTCTCTCTCTCTCTCTCTCTCTCTCTCTCTCTCTCTCTCTCTCTCTCTCTCTCTCTCTCTCTCTCTCTCTAACACTCACACACACACACACACACACACACACACACACACACACACACACACACACACACACACACACACACACACACACACGAGGCAAATAGGCAAGCCTCTTAATGTGTGGCCCCTGTTCACCTAGCAGTAAATAGGTACGGGATGTAACTCGAGGGGTTGTGGCCTCGCTTTCCCGGTGTGTGGAGTGTGTTGTGGTCTCAGTCCTACCCGAAGATCAGTCAGTATGAGCTCTGAGCTACTGCCGTAAGGAAAAGACTGGCTGGGTGACCAGAAGACGATCGTGGTGAATAACACACACATACACACATTTCAAGGAATATATATTACATACAAATTCATGAATGTCTTGTCTTATTTATTGTCTTTATTTACAAGAACTCGAAGTTTTGATATTTGTCTTTTTTTATGTTTTTGTCGTTTCTTGATGGAAGGATGGGACGTGGTGCTCATTTTCCATATCCGCCACCGTGGCCTCCGCCGCCATGGCCGCCCGAGTAGACGACGCCGCCGCCATAGCCACCGCCACGTCCACCACCATAGCCGCCGCCGTAGCCACCGCCATATCCGCCGCCACGTCCACCGCCATAGCCGCCGCCGTAACCACCACCTAGTCCACCGCCGTAGCCGCCGCCACGTCCACCACCGTAGCCGCCGCCGTAGCCGCCCCCACTTCCGCCGCCATAGCCGCCGCCATGTCCGCCACCATGGCCGCCGCCATACCCGCCTCCACGTCCGCCACCATAGCCGCCACCATGACCTCCGCCATAGCCGCCACCATGTCCTCCACCGCTTCCATAACCGCCGCCATGTCCACCGCCGCCGCCATAGCCACCTCCGCCTTGGACGACCACCTTCACTGTGCCACCGTAGCCGCCACCATGTCCACCACCGCCGCCGTATCCACCACCATGTCCGCCGCCATATCCACCGCCATGACCACCGCCATGACCTCCGCCATGCCCGCTGCCTCCTCCATATCCTACACTTTTGCGAATGGTGACTCCGTACCCGCCACCATGTCCTCCGCCATGGCCGCCGCCGTATCCGCCACCATGTCCTCCACCATAGCCGCCACCGTAGCCACCACCATGACCGCCGCCATGACCGCCGCCATGGCCGCCACCATGGCCGCCGCCATAGCCAACTGTCTTTGCTTGCTTCTCCTCAGAGAGGCAGGGCGGCGCCAGCACGGCCACCACCACCACCACCCACGCCAGTCTTCTTACTACGCCCTGCAGCAGAAA
>NC_059281.1:5894369-5941869 GCF_017591435.1 Portunus trituberculatus
TTCAGACATGTTATAAACTCTTATAAAATGTTTTTTTTTTTTTAATGTATACAGAAAAAGTAAAGAAGTTGCCATGAATAGAGACAATTCTGTGATTTCGAAACTTCTACCATCTGGAAATAAAACAGAAAAACAGGGATAATTTTTGAAAGTTTTATTCATCACCAATATTTCATTTTTCATAGTAAATAGAGTAACGAGACAAGACATCCATTAAGATTAAGTAAAGCTTGAATCCAGACAGACTTTGGCATCAACTTTCTCATATTAAACTCACGAGCGATAAACAGACACCCGATGAACAGTGAATCGATCGAAAGAAAACTTCACCTGAGCGAAGAAATACGGGAAATAAGATAGAGGATAGAACAAACACAAGGAGAAACACACAAGAAAAAAGAGAAAGAATAATAATAAAAAAAAAGCTTAACTCGTACAATTTCTCCAATAAACTACAAAAGCTCGCCTCACGAATCCCTCATCCCTTTGAAAGCACTTGGGGTCGACATGATTTTTTTTTAGCGTTTTTCATACAAATACATTTTCTTAGTGCCCGTATCCGTAGCCGCCATATCCGCCATAACCGCCGCCATATCCACCACCATAACCGCCACCATAGCCGCCGCCATACCCGTAGCCAGTGTTGCCATGAACGCCAGCATTGCCAGGGCCGCCGAAGCTGTAGCCGCCGCCAGGAGTCCTCAGGGTGTAGCTAATGTAGCCGCCGCCGTAGCCTCCCCTGCTGCCACGGTAATGCCCGCCGAAGCCATACCCGTTACCATAGCCGCCGCCATAGCCGCCACCGTAGCCGCCACCATAGCCGCCACCGTAGCCGCCGCCGTAGCCACCTCCATAGCCGCCACCATACCCCCCACCGTAACCGCCGTAGCCAGGAGCGGCGTAGGCGGCAGACAGAGCGGCGCAGACACACGCAAGAATAAGTGTGGCTTTCTGTAAAGAGAGAGAGAGAGAGAGAGAGAGAGAGAGAGAGAGAGAGAGAGAGAGAGAGAGAGAGAGAGAAATTAGTTACGGTTCTTGTAAAATGTAGTGTTGTTTTATTTGTGTTTTAATGGGATCGTTTCTTTTACTGTCATACATACATACATACATACATACATGCCACACACACAAACATACTTACACTGCATAGTATAGTCACACATGGATAAATGAAACCTCGAAACACAATAGCTTTTCTCATATCACTATCAGTTTAAAAGGAAGAAAAAGAAAAGGTATTGATGACGAAAGAATATTGGAAGTTACGTATTTCAATCTTATATCATGACAAGAAACATACATACATACATGCAGACAGACAGACAGACAGACAGATTGAGCGGAGTCATACACACTTGTCGATGTTTTCCCGTCACTGTAATTTCACTGTATTCCATCAAAGCAGGTCATGTCACTGTATCTCCCCGGTCACTGTTGTCGTTCATGTCAGGATTTAGGTGATATGCTATATAAAGGCACTGTTTTCTTTTATTTTTCTAACTCATTTTGGTATGAGTTCAGATTTTATTTTGATATATAATGCCATGAAGTATTTTTTGATATATAAAGACACTATTTTCTTTTTTTTCCTAACTTATTTTGATATTAATTTAGATTTTATTTTGATATATAAGGTCATGAAGCATTTTTTAAGAGTGTGTGTCAAGTAGTAGTGTCACCATACAGATTATTGTAGTCATGTCACTATAGAAGTCATTACAACCACCATGCAATTTAAAGTAACACCAAACACCACCATAAACCAAGTCATTTTACCGTCACTCAGTCATAAAGTCATAATCACCACCACTCTTACAGTTCCTCCTCGTCCATCTACTACTACTACCACCACCACCACCACCACCACCACCACCGCCCACCGCCACCACGTGCATGCTCGCCTCTTTACCATGGCGGCGAGGATGTACTCTGGACGAAGTCGGAGGAGACACTGAAGCTGTCTGCCCCCTGGTGCTCCTATATATACTTGCGAAGACTGAGTGAGTGAGGGAGGAGGCCAGACAAAGGTGCCGCCTCTCTCCTCCCCTCACACTTTTGCGTCACCTGCGTTGTTGCCCTCTCATTGATGCCCGTGAGAAGTGTAACTGTGTGTGTTGTTGTCACTTTGATGATCTCGTTCTATTTCGTGGTGTGAGAATGAGAATAGAAGGTGATTTGGTCTCTAATGGTTCTGTTGTGTCTTTTTTTATTTTTTTTATCGTGTGTCTGTGTGTGTCTTTTGTTTCTTTTTCTTTCTGTATTTCTTTCTTTAGTGCGTCGTTATGGTTTAATGGTTTCTTTTCTTCTCTCTTACTCTCCCTCTTCCTTCTTTCATTTGGTTTAGTGTTGGTTATATTTCGTTATTTTATGTGTGCATGTGTGTGTGTGTGTGTGTGTGTGTGTGTGTGTGTGTGTGTGTGTGTGTGTGTGTGTGTGTGTGTGTGTGTGTGTGTGTGTGTGTTTGTCCAATTGGCTTTATAATACCGAAATTCTCTCTCTCTCTCTCTCTCTCTCTCTCTCTCTCTCTCTCTCTCTCTCTCTCTCTCTCTCTCTCTCTCTCTCTCTCTCAGTTTCTAACCAAATTTTCATTCTTTGAAACCCATAAACTGATGAAATAAATGATATAAATTATGAAAACACACTAATATTCCTATACACCATTTAGGAGTACTATTTAATTTAAGTTACATAATACATTGCCTTCATTTGCCATTGTGTGTGTGTGTGTGTGTGTGTGTGTGTGTGTGTGTGTGTGCATTTATTTCAACGGGTCATTACACATTGGCAGTAAGTGAGTCAGAAGCAATCAAGATATTATTGCCACGCACAGAGGATGAAAGTTATTTATTGATTATACTATTTCGTTTTCCTCTCCTCCCTCCCTCCCTCCCTTCCTCCACATCCCCTCCACATCCCCTCCACATCCCCTCCACATCCTCTCCACATCCCCTCCACATGTCTTGCTTAAATGGAAGGTGTGATTTCAACGTGTTCTTGTTTCTTCTTCTTCTTCTTCTTTTATTCGTAAAGGTTAGTAGGTATTCTCACCATTACCACTGTTGTCACTGTTGCCACTACCACTTCTACCATCACCACCAACACCACTACAACTGTTATTATCATCACCACCATCGCCATCTGTACTGCGGTAACTAAAGCAGCATCACCACCAGCAACGAACACATTAACAGCAACAACAAAACTACTACTACTACTACTACTACTACTACTACTACTACTACTACTACTACTACTACTACTACTACTACTACTACTACTACTACTACTATTACTACGACTACTTCTACTTCTACTTCTACTTCTACTCCACTCCACTTCACCACTACTACTACTACCACTACTGCTACTACTACTACTACTACTACCACTACTATTACTACTATACTACTACTGCTGCTGATGCTGCCACCACCATTACAACAACCACCACTACCACCACTACTACACTCCACTCACTACTACCACTATTTCTACTACTACTACTACTACTACTACTACTACTACTACTACTACTACTACTACTACTACTACTACTACTACTACTACTACTACTACTACTACTGATGATAATATAATAATAATTATGTATCATCACGCAAGAATGAGGAAAGAAACAATGGATTATAGAAATGCACAAGAGAGAGAGAGAGAGAGAGAGAGAGAGAGAGAGAGAGAGAGAGAGAGAGAGAGAGAGAGAATTATTGTCTTACGAATCTCAAGGAGCGATTTTGTCTTATTACGATAGAGAACATAAAAAAAAGTGTGGGACGCAGTGTCACCTGTCGCCGCCACACCCTCCTGTGTCAGAGAGAGAGAGAGAGAGAGAGAGAGAGAGAGAGAGAGAGAGAGAGAGAGAGAGAATTCTGGCAACTCATATCTTAAGTAAGAGTATATAAACTAGGATCTCCTTTCAATCTAGATCTTTTTTTTCTTTATTTAGTTATTCTTTTACTGCAAAGGAAGGAAGGAGACTCAGAGAAAAGACAGTTACGATAAAAGTCCTGAAAAAGTAAGTAATTATGTAGTATATATGAAAATAATGCTATAAAATAAGAAATTGTGCACAAAATTTCAGATCACACACACACACACACACACACACACACACACACACACACACACACACACACACACACACACACACACACACACACACACACACACACACACACACACACACACACACACACACACACACACACACACACACACACACACACACACACACACACACACACACACACACACACACACACACACACACACACCACACACACACACACACACACACACACACACACACACACACACACACACACACACACACACACACATCACCACCACCACCACCACCACCACCACCGCCACCACCGTGGGAGAGGAAACTCTTAAACGGGGAGAAAAAAATGTGAATTAATTAAATGAATGATGGTATTACAAGTAAATGATAGGTATTACTGACCTATTAGCGAGGTGAAGGTGAATTAATTATCATACCTGTGCATTAACTGAAGCTTGCGTGGGGTGTTAAATTGTCGACCTGTCTCTCTGTCTACTGAATTTATTAGCTCTCTATATACCTGTCTACTTACCTATCTACCCATCTAGTTGTCTTTTCATGTTTTCATCTGTTTATTTTCTTTTAATTTATACCATGTGTGGTATTCACGGCAATTTATGGGTTAAAGGGGATACTTTTTGAGGTACCTCCTATCTCAAAGCCCGCCCGAGGGAGGAAGCCCAACCTATACTCGGACCGTGGACAGGATTCGAACCCGTGCCCTTGGTGACCCCTCGGACCCCAAAGCACGCATGGTTCCACTGTTCCACGGTGGCTCTATCTGTCTATCTATTTATCTATCTACGTATCTATCTATTTTTTCTATCTATATTTATCTTTCTACTGTTTTTTTTCACTTCAGGATTAATATATTTCAGCTTTTATCTTCTCTATCAATTCTTTTTTTTCTAATTTATGTATATATTTGTGTATGTTTTTAGTGTGTGTGTGTGTGTGTGTGTGTGTGTTTGTATCTTCTATTTCGTGAAGCTATGCAGGTTTGAGGTGTTACCGCATCCGTGGTGTGTTGCTGTTTTGTGATTGTAGGCTCATTTTTTTTTTACCTGTGATCTTGGTCATGTATTTCTGAACTGCATGTGTTTATCCTGTTATGGTTTGTTATTCTTGTAGTTATTGGATCGATCAGAGTTTGTAATTTTGTAACATATTAATTCTTTTTTTAGGAAATTTCCATTTTTTTTTTTATCTACATATGATGAAAATAAGGATACATTTTTACTGGTTTGAATTTTCCTTCTTGTTCCTCTTTTTATTTATTTCTATTTAATTTCTGTTTTTTTTCTACGATAATGACACTTCCTTAATTTGTTGATTTTTTTTTTGGGTATTTATTGACTTCCTGCAATATTTCGCCTTTTTATCATTAATTTTTTTTATATAATTCTTTTGCTGAGAGAGAGAGAGAGAGAGAGAGAGAGAGAGACTTTCTAACCCGCCATGTTTCTCTCTCTCTCTCTCTCTCTCTCTCTCTCTCTCTCTCTCTCTCTCTCTCTCTCACCTCCTTGACTCTCACTTCGGTAAATAAAGAGACTCTATTTCATGTTTTTTTTCTCTTTTTTTTCTTCGTACTTTTTTTATTGCTATTTTCTTTGTGACCCGCGAGAGAGAGTGTCACTTCTGGGAGAGTCGTAATAGTAGGCCATGATTACTTGTCTCCTTCACCTCCCCTCGTGTGTGTGTGTGTGTGTGTGTGTGTGTGTGTGTGTGTCTGTGTTCACGTACTTATCATTACTTTCTTTCTTTATCACTTTTATCGTCTTTCTTGTTTGTTTTTTGTCTCTTTTCTATTTTGTCTTCCTCTCTTTTTCTCTTTTTTGTATTTCCTCCATTTATTTTTGTGTTTTTGTCTATTCTGTACTTTTGTTTTTGATGTGATTTGATATTTTTTTCTATTTGTTTATCTATTTTTATCTTATTTTCTTCTTTACCACCTCTCTCTCTCTCTCTCTCTCTCTCTCTCTCTCTCTCTCTCTCTCTCTCTCTCTCTCTCTCTCTCTCTCTCTCTCTCTCTCTCTCTCTCTCTCTCTCCTGCAGCGTCACTGGAAAGTATTCAACAGTAGCTCAAGGTCGTGTCACGGTGCCACGCCCTCAGTTTTCGTCCATTCCCGTTTTCTGTTCTACTACAAGGGATACTTATCTATTTTGCTCCCATTTCTCTTTATTTCTTTCTTTCTTTTTTTTTTTTTAGTGTCTGACTCGGCGAGATTCCGTTTTCTGTGTCTCCAGCTCAGCGTTTTTTTTTTTTTTTTTTTGTGTTTAGATGATATTTATTTCGTAGACTGACTTGTTTTCTTTTTTCTTTTATTTTTATTGTTTTTTTTTCCAGAGGGTTGATAGGGACTTTTTTTTTGTTTAGATGATATTTGTTTCGTAGACTGATTTATTTTCTTTCTTTCTTTTATTCCTTGTGTTATTTTTTCCAAAGGGTTGATATGGGCATGTTTTTTTTCTTTGTTTTTTGTCTTGAAGTGTTTGTTTTCTTGTTTTCCTTGAGTGATTTCTTTTTTATTGTGTAATGACATGCTTTTTCTTTTTTTGTTTTATTTGTGTCTTTTTGTGTGATTGTTTTTGTTTCTTTGATTTTAAAATGTCATCATCGACATTTTTTTATTTTCGTTTAGTTTCTGTTTTCATTGAGATTCTTTTTATCCATTTCATGTTTGCTATCTTAGTATTTTCTTTTTTATTTTCACTATTTTGTTTTTTTCCTGGTGTATGTATTTTTGTCTCGAATTGAAATAAAACTATATTATTGCAGCCTCACCTGACTTAATTAGTATCGCTTGTCTTTGCAGGTGTGAGTGGCTGAGGTAGCGACGTGAGTAAATACCACTATCTACAATTTTTTTCAACTTTTCACTTATAATATCCATGTGACTTTTTTTTCCTTGGTATCATCTGTTAATATCCTCTATGTATTTTGATCTTCTGTCTTTACTTGCTTTTTTTTCATAATTCCTAGTTTTCATTAGTAGAATTATGTCTCATCATTTCTATTTGTTCTGTATTCATCTTTATATATATGTTTTTTCTGTGAAGACAACTGACACATATTTATTTATTTTCGTATCCTTCTATTTCGTCGCGTTCGCAGTGAATGTGTCTCCGGAGAATATCTGTCAAGTTTTCCTCAATCGCGATGACTTGATATATTTATGATAGTCTGCCCCCAAGCCAACAGTCGTGCTCTTTAGGTCACTGCATTTCGTTTTCTATTCGTCTACGTTTTTTTTTCTCTCCTTGCCCGTCATGTTTTCCTTTTTTCCTTCGTTTTCCGTTTTTTTTTTTCTCATTTGTGGGTCAGAATGTAGGAGAGAGCTGTGTGGAGCTGTTATATCTGGGAATGAAGAGGAGACTATTTAAAACGGTTTGTAGATTTAGCCATTAGTTATATATTCTACATACGCAATTGTTTTCCGTTTTATACACACAAACACACACACACACACACACACACACACACACACACACACACACACACACACACCGCGTAGTGTAGTGGTTAGCACGCTCGGCTCACAACCGAGAGGGCCTGGGTTCGAATCTCGGGAAGCGGCGAGGCAAATGGGCAAGCCTCTTAATGTGTAGCCCCTGTTCACCTAGCAGTAAATAGGTACGGGATGTAACTCGAGGGGTTGTGGCCTCGCTTCCCCGGTGTGTGGAGTGTGTTGTGGTCTCAGTCCTACCCGAAGATCGGTCTATGAGCTCTGAGCTCGCTCCGTCATGGGGAAGACTGGCTGGGTGACCAGCAGGCGACCGAGGTGAATTACACACACTCACTTCAACCAGCGGTAATGTTCCGTTGCCTCCTTGAACATAATGAAGGAACACACAACATCCACCACGGAAGACACGGATCACAATAAGTAAAAGCTGTGTTGCCTACAGTAGTTTTATTTCACACAAGTTCAATGCACACTATATATTAAAGAAGCGCTGGTGCTGTGGTGGCGGTCTGTGGTCTGTGGGAGCGTTGTCCGGACATGGAGATCCTTACTTGCCGTGCCAGTTTGTACGGCGGCGACCATAGCCACCGCCATTGCCGCCATAGTTGCCATAATAGCCACCATACCGGCCATAGACAACGCTTTCTCCTCTATAGGCGCCATCGTTGCCGCCATGACCGCCATAATACCTGGCGCTGCCTTGTCCTTGGAAAGGTGTGGCCAGGCAGACGGCGGCCACCGCCAACACACACGCCAGGACGAGGAACAGCTTCTGTAATGTTGGTTACTGTCAGGCAGGGAGAAAGATAGGGACGGAGAAACATATGGGAGTAATTAAAGTTAACCAGTACTCTTGTTGTGACATGGAAATCGAGAAGAAATGAAATACGTAAGAGAGAAGAAAGCAAGAATGAAGAGATGAAAATGGAAGTAAGAAGGAGAATAATAAATGAAGAAACATGAGAGACACGAAAGCAGGTACCAAGATTATAAGACGCTTTCACTAATCTGATAGATAAGAAGTCCCGTGACCACCGAGAACAACAAGAGGCGGTGAGTCATGGCAAGACAAACACAGCCGGAGACCAGCAGTAGATTACAAGAAGAAGCTTCTGGAACCTTCTCCCGATATTTGGTGATAATCAGAGGTCGCCAGAAGTAAATGATATGGACGAGAGGTCAAGTAACGCGTGTATATTAGGAGGTGTAAGAGAGAGAGAGAGAGAGAGAAGCCGATCGCGCCGAGAAGGCGAGAGACGACAGCGAGACAGAGCTGTCAAAATGGGCGCACCGCCTATCTCAAGACCTGTAAGTGTAGCCAGACAGTTGTAATGCAGTCAGAGAAAATGTTGGTGTCATATTTTGATAAAGGAAAAATGGTTATGTGTAGGTTGTGTAGGGTGTTGTTTTTATTGGAAGGTAAATTGTAGGGTGTGTTAGGATGTATCTTATCTTTGAATTTAAATTGCGTGATTTGAGTTGGATAACGGGAATATTGTGAAGAAATCTGGAACATTAGAAGAAGTTTAAGTGAAGAGAGAAATGTTGTTATCAATGAAGTTATTGTGTGTGTAATGAATTTGAGTTCAAGATATAATGTGGCAGAATCTGAGGCATTTGAAGGTGGACCTTGAGTGAAGAGAGTGATTAAAATTTCGTGGTTTTCGTGGTTTTATTTGTTGTCGTAAGGGTCGTAAAGTGTAAATGTTTGTAAATAATATAATTAAGTAAAGTTTATAAAAACTCAGAGGCGTTCCTTGAACCCACAAAGCAGTCTTTAAGATTAGGGACGCAACAAGATCGTGCAACTTGCAGACACGACACTCTCAACAATCATTCATACCTTTCTCAGGTAAACTCTGGAACTCTGTCTTCTTCTATATTTCCATCTTTCTACTAATTGACTTCTTTTAAAAGGGAAATTTCAAGACATTTGTCCCTTACTTCTGGGTAACTCTTATGACCTTTAAGGGAACTGGCTACCCTGGGGTCCATTTTTTTCCATTTTTTTTATGTAAGAGGGAAACTAGCCAAGGGCAACAAAACATTAAAAGGAAAGGCCCACCTGAATGCAAGTTCCATAAAAGATTCGTAAAGAATTAACCAAAACACAGTTTCCTCTCTTGCTTGGAAATAAAAAAAAAAAAACGTGGTGGTGGCGGTGAGGTGTTGAGTCCTTGTCCCGGAGGCCGGATATTGTGCCACCGAGCGGGCCAGCAAGTGTCCTTAGACTCTAGAGCAGTGGTTCTTAACCTGGGGTACCTGTACTCCCAAGGGGTACGAAACCTTAAACTCAGGGGTACGAGACATGGTAGCCTGTGCAATGGTACCGTATATTTACCATGAGAAAGCAAAACATATATTTTCTTAATTTTCCTCTTACTGTAATTGTCTATTTTTTTTAAAGTTAGTGCTGTAAACACTATCACTATTTTCTTCATGTTTGTATAGTATTCATATTGGAGGGCGTACGAGAAATCTTTCTGAGATATCAAGGGGTGCGGGAACTGAAAAAGGTTAAGAACCACTGCTCTAGAGGATCACAAAAATTGAGCCTAAGTGCTCATCTGTATAGTGACTTAATGACTGGCACGCCAGTTTGGTGTGTGAGGAACACTTGGGCCACCCTGCTCATGATTCTCGAATGCTGACGTAGCAGCAACAACAGCTTACCATGGTTAGTAGTGCAGTGAAGCTCGTCAGACAAGACTTGACTGATGAGCACCTCGCTGTCTCGCCTTTTATAGAACAGCAAAGACGGAGGAACCTTGGCTTTTCTCCTCGTTATTAGTGTCCCTCCTCCTTTCCCCAGGCCTGCATCGTCTTTCACGTGACTCAGGAACACATTGATTTGCACAACAATTTAACTATTATCCTTCGTCACGCTTATGGTTCACACATTATCATTCTTATCTATTTTAGTATTGAGTGAGAAGTGACTCCGCTTGAATACTCTTTCCTAATGTAATTTGCCACTTTTGCTTACTATGATTAGGATGTACTCCTAATCACACACACACACACACACACACACACACACACACACACACACACACACACACACACACACACACACACACACACACACACACACACACACACACACTGATCATGGTGAGCAACAGGGTAAAATTACAATAGGAGAGAGTACTGTAAGTTGCGTCACTCTTAAATCTCTACTAACATTAATAATTACTACTACGACTACTACGACTACTACTGCTACGATTACTACGACGACTATGACGACGACCGCAACGACGACTACTAGTACGACTACTACTTATTGTAAGGAAAACGGAAGGCCACAATCTCTCGCCTCAAACTATTAAGATGTTATAACCAGCAATGCCTTAATAGCTCTTTGGAGAGGAAAACACCGCACAAGTAGGGTGAATATATTACCACAAAAATACAAAGAAAACAAAGCAATCAAATCACTGTCGTGCAAGGTTTGGCCCTCCGAGTTGCTGGGACTGGGTGCACCGGTAAGAATGCACTCAGCAGAATGCCGGGAAAGTGAAGTCCATAAGCTGGAGTGCAGTGGGGAGATAGCAGTGGTGACAGGTCGGTCGATAAAGCCAGGGAAAAGCAACATGGAGCCCAGATGTGCTGCTTTCCCGGTGAGGCGGAGTTCTAGCTCGAGGTGGAAGAGGCGAGGTGTGCAGTGGGAGGTGGTAAGCTGGTACCTGCTTTTGTTTGCCAACTTGGCCGAAAGGTAGCTTTGGAATCCCCCGGGTATACTGGAGGAAGAGGAACCAGGGGCTGGAACAAGGCAGGCAGATTTAAGAGCCGGTAGGACGTAGTACATATCCCTGACACTTATATATTTACTACTATTATTATTTTTGCTACTCTTACTACTACTACTACTACTACTACTACTACTACTACTACTACTACTACTACTACTACTACTACTACTGACGACGTGCGGAATATTGAGTTTGTTTCCCCTCTAAATGCTCCCCTGTGCTCTGCAGCCTTATAACCTGCAGGTGCTTTGCAAATTAACTGGTGCTCTTGTAGGAAAGAAAAGTCAGTATTCTGCATTTTATTGAAGATGAGATCTGATAGCCAAGCAATGTTCCGTTGCCCTCATGAAGAAAATGAAGGAACACATCATCCACCACGGAAGACACGGATCAATCAATCAATCATGCGGGGCATACGCCGAGGGGAGCATGTCGTCTTGTCTACCCTATGGCGCCACTCCAGGCCACTCACATCTGGGCTCCATGTTGCTTTTCCCTGGCTTTATCGACTGACCTGTCACCACTGCTATCTCCCCACTGCACTCCAGCTTATGGACTTCACTTTCCCGGCATTGTGCTGAGTGCATTCTTACCGGTGCACCCAGTCCCGGCAACTCGGAGGGCCAAACCTTGCACGACAGTGATTTGATTGCTTTGTTTTCTTTGTGTTTTTGTGGTAATATATTCACCCTACTTGTGCGGTGTTTTCCTCTCCAAAGAGCTATTAAGGCATTGCTGGTTATAACATCTTAATAGTTTGAGGCGAGAGATTGTGGCCTTCCGTTTTCCCTTACAATAAGTAGTAGTCGTACTAGTAGTTTTTGACTTACTACTACCGCTACTACTACTATTACACTACAGAATACCTCCACCCCATGTTTATTGATGCGTCAATTAGGGGCTCCACTACTTGGAGGTCATTAGCCCCAACTCTCGCTAATGATTGTGGCATCCAACCATATCTATTACTCTATAATATAAACATTAGTTGTTAGCTATAAATTCACTCTACCTCTACTCTATCTACTCTTATGCCACTCTCCACCACTGTAGCCTCGCAGTCAAGGCCACTTAAATCTGCAGGTATGGGAGTGGAATGCCTTGTCCCCCTGAGACACAGGAGGGCTGATCTGAGGAGGGAGAATGAAAGACGGCACCTCATCCATGCGACGACATGGCTCCTTGGCTGGTGCTTCTTTTCTGCCATTAGGTCGGCTAGTCTTGAGTAGAAGCACTGAGCCTTGGAGCCCATCCCGCCAGATGTGGTGAAGACCAGAGGTGTGAAGCTGCCCTACTACTATTACTACTACTACTACTACTACTACTACTACTACTACTACTACTACTACTACTACTACAACTACTACTACTACTACTAGAACTACTACTACTACTACTACCAATACCGTCCTGACCACAACTGCCACCACTACTACTACTACTACTACTACTACTACTACTACTACTACTACTACTACTACTACTACTACTACTACTACTACTACTACTACTACTACTACTACTAATACCTCCACCCCATGTTTATTGATGCGTCAATTAGGGGCTCCACTACTTGGAGGTCATTAGCCCCAACTCTCGCTAATGACTGTGGCATCCAACCATATCTAATACTCTATAATATAAACATTAGTTGTTAGCTATAAATTCACTCTACCTCTACTCTATCTACTCTTATGCCACTCTCCACCACTGTAGCCTCGCAGTCAAGGCCACTTAAATCTGCAGGTATGGGAGTGGAATGCCTTGTCCCCCTGAGACACAGGAGGGCTGATCTGAGGAGGGAGAATGAAAGACGGCACCTCATCCATGCGACGACATGGCTCCTTGGCTGGTGCTTCTTTTCTGCCATTAGGTCGGCTAGTCTTGAGTAGAAGCACTGAGCCTTGGAGCCCATCCCGCCAGATGTGGTGAAGACCAGAGGTGTGAAGCTGCCCTGGTCAACGTGTTGGATTCTCTCCCATACGCTCGGATCTTCTCCTGCTCATTCTTGCGGTGGGCGGCCTCCAGGAGAGTTCGTGGTGACAGGCGGCCATCGGGTCAAAGATCCGTATGTCCATGAATGCTTTCTGTCCCTTGTCCAGAACCCTCGTGCGCTGACGTCGACTCGAGCCTCGTTGGTGGTGTTGGCTGTTCTGTAGCGCAGGTGCTCGCCGTCTAGCGGTAGGAGGGTCGGTTCAGTGGAGACATCGTGGCACACCTCCTGAGCATGCTGGCGGTCAGATCTCTCACCTCATCGTGCCTGATACATACGAATCCCCTTTTGCACGTCATGGTGTGGTTGACGTCATTGGGGGAACTACACACACAGGTACTGGGGAGTCCTTCCACCGGCCAGCCGTACCTCAGAGCAATGGCGTCGACAAATTCTTGTTTGTTGAGGCTGAAGCCCTTCGCTCCAATGGGCAGTGACGTTAGCCAGTTAGAGGCTCCTGTTTCCTGTGCAGTGAGGATTTTTCTCACTGTGGTTGCAGGCAGGATGTTTATCAGGTCTTCGAGACAGTTTCGTTGATGTTGTTGCCTGTCTCTAGATATAATTCGTCTTTGCTCAGTGACTGCACTTTGGGCTATTTCACCATGTGCGTCCTGAGCAATGATCTTCTCTGTGAGGGACCTGGTGAGCTTGAGGGAGTTGAGGTTCTCCACAGTCGCTAACTTCTTAGGGGAGGTGATTCCCATCCCGCCCAGTCTTGGTGGAAGTTCGAGCAGCGCCCTCTCCCCATCTCCGATGGTGTGGGATCTCAGTAACGCTGGGATGAAGGTGTTCCTTATCGAGACCTCCAGTGGTGCAAGGAGAGGGCTGATGCCTGGGATGGTGCGCATGGCGAATCTCCATCGATGCTGCAAGCCGTGGGTGTAGGCGGAGTAGGCTGCATGAGGCTCAGTCCTGGCCATGTCAGACAGGACCTCCACCTCATGTATCCACTCCTTCACCTTCTCTCCTATGTACTCCTTCTTGAACTCCTCTGTTCCGATGACAGCACCCAAATGCCGCTGTCCATCCTTTGTTATTATAACTCCACTGCCACTGAAGCTATCCACTGCACTGTCATAGTGTTCAGGCTTTACAATAAGGACGGACTTAGCGGCACTGGGTGTGTACCCTATGATGGGACCATTATCGTTCACTAAGCCCCACCATTTTTCAAGTCTGTTATTTTGCCGGCCCCTGACAGGTCATCCGCGTACGCCACTTGCTTCACACTCGTTTTCTCATATGAGATAACTTGTTGCAGCACTGAAAGTCCGAGGGCGTACATCGCCATGGCCACTGGGTCACCTTGTGTTGTCCCTTCCATGGACTTTAACACCTTAACACTATTACCACTATTACTACATATGTACAAATCCGAGGGGTCACTATATGTGTTTTCTACATAGTGTGCCAGAGAGGGACATTTTACTCGAATGTTATGAAGCATTGTTTTTCTGTTAATAGTGTTGAAAGCGTTTTTGGCGTCCACTAATAACACCGCTTCACAATTGTCTTCACTGAATATTTCCCTCATAGCGTGGATGGCGGCTTCCTCCTGCCTGCTGTCCTGCACACACTTGCAGGTTCCCCGCTGCCCTCCTCACGTCGTCCTTGACCACCGTCATGACGCATTTACCCACGATGCGTCTTATCACCTCGCCGATGCCAATTGGTCTGCATCCCGGCTTTTTGTCCAGCGGGATTAATCGGCATGCGGTGAGAGCCTCGACGTGGTGACAATTTGTGGTGGCAAGCTTCCTCGCCAGTGCTGCCAGGGCGCCGCATAGGTCGTTAGCGGCACTGCCACAGAGTGCGCCGCTCAACAGGCGACGCCACCCTCTAGCGTCTAGTCCTGAGGGACCAGCACTGCCGTGTGTCTGGAGAGACTTCTTCCAGATCATCTCTCCAGTTATCACCTCGTAGATGACATCATTGGGCTTGCGGAAAGGCCCCTGCATCCTGAGGCCCTCTTCGTCACTGGGGAGGATGTTTTCCTTCAGCAGGTGGATGGTTTCCCTGGTGAGGGGCAACACACCACCTGACTGCTGTTCATTAAGTGCCCGCAGAGCCTTGGACACCTGTCCTTGCCGCATATTGCCAGCGAAATTACGGGCTTTGTCTTCCTGCCTTTGTTGGTTTCCTGATGGTCTTGGCAGCCTCTTCTGGATGGCTCGGGCTTCCTCCAGGAGCTCATCCAGTTGGTTGTTCTGCCATAGACCCACTCTTCTTGCGACGGCTTTCACGTTTTCCGCCACCTTCGCATTCCTATGTGTCTTTTGAAAGAAGAGTTTTGGCAGTGTGAAGAATAATTTCATCGCATACGGTGCGAGGGGTGACTCTTGTAAGTAATTGTTGAGGAGGATGACCATCTCTTGTACAATTTTGTTGGTGGCTGCACACTTTGGTGGATCGAACAGATGACATGTAGACCACCCAGCTAATTCTATGTAAGTGTTGTTCACCCACATGGTTGTTTCTTCTTCTGTTAGTCCTTTCCAGACTAAGTTTCTCCTCCCGTTTGTATGTCTCGCGGCGTACACGTTGTGTTGCGGTAGCGATGGGGTGTGTTGTGACGGTGTTGATGGCAGGGCAGCCTCCTCCCATCTCTGTCTCCATCGTTCGCTCCTGTTCCTCATCCTGCTGGGATTCCTGGCTGTCCCCCGGCTCCTCCTCCCTCTCCCTGCCCTGGTGGTCACGTCCCAGGGGGTTTTGGCATCCATCTCCCTTTCTACAATTTATACACTTTTGTTTTGTCTCACACATTGACAATTAACACATCTGTGTTCCTCTTTTGTACACTGACAACATCTTCTTTGTGCAGGTGGGTTAGACATTGTATTACTACCTACTACTACTACTACTACTACTACTACTACTACTACTACTACTACTACTACTACTACTACTACTACTACTACTACTACTACTACTACTACTACTACTACTGTTATTGCTGCTGCTACTACTACTACTACTACTACTACTACTACTACTACTACTACTGCTGCTGCTACTACTACTACTACTACTACTACTACTACTACTACTACTACTACTACTACTACTACTACTGACGACGTGCGGAATATTGAGCTTGTTTCCCCTCCAAATACTCCCCGATGCTCTGCTGGCTTATAATCAGCTAGTATTTAGCAAATTGACAAGTGTTTTAGTAGGAAAGAAATATGAACTACTGCATTTTATTAAAGATGAAAGCTGATAGCCAAGCAATGTTCCGTTGCCTCCTTGAACAAAATGACGGAACACACATCATCCACCACGGATGGCGCGGATCACAATAAGTAAAAGCCGTGTTGCCTGCAGTACTTTTATTTGACACAAGTTCAATGCACACTACATATGTAAGCCGAGCTGGTGCTGTGGTGGCGGTCTGTGATCTGTGGGAGCTTTTTTTTTTTTTTTTTTTTTTTTTTCAAAGGGGTGAAAAGATAAAAAGCTAGCTAAAGAGAAAGTGGGTGGGAAGAGAAGGGGTGAAAGAAAGTAAGAAAAAATAAAGATAGTGGGCTTAACCACTTTGCAATTTTTATTAATTAAGTTTCACATTTATATGTACATATATATATATATATATATATATATATATATATATATATATATATATATATATATATATATATATATATATATATATATATATATATATATATATATATATATATATATATATATATATATATATATATATATATATATATATATATATATATATATATATATATATATATATATATATATATATATATATATATATATATATATATATATATATATATATATATATATATATAGAACAAAATTCAACAGTCAACGCAATTCTTGGATATTCTGTCAATCTGAAAGTCACAAATGCACATGCAGAACCGCAACTTTCCCTAACACTCAGACTCGGGAGGAAGGTTGTCTGGGACACTACAAGAGAGAGAGAGAGAGCTTATCATATGTACAAATCCCAATTATGTAACTTAGTGTGGCAGTCTTCCTCCAGAGATACACATCTAAGTCCTAGTAAAAGACTGCCACGTGCTGTGACCACGAGTTGATAGTAATATACAACAAAAAAGAGAAGTTCTTGTGGACTATGTAAGTCTGTGGGAGCGTTGTCCGGAAAGGGAGTTCCTTACTTGCCGTCAGTCTTACTGCCAGTTTGTACGGCGGCGACCATAGCCACCGCCATTGCCACCATTGTTGCCATAATAGCCACCATAGCCGCCATAGACAACGCCATCTCCTCTATAGGCGCCATCATTGCCGCCCTGACCGCCATGATATCTGGCGCTGCTGTGTCCTTGGAAAGGTGTGGCCAGGCAGACGGTGGCCACCGCCAATACACGCCAGGACGAGGAACAGCTTCTATAATGCAGGAGTGGGTTGGTCAATATCATGCAGGGAGAAAGCTAGGAAGGGAGGAACATATGGGAGTAGGTGGTGACCGTGAGGTGTTCAGGTGTTGTCCCGGAGGCCGGGCATTGTGCAGCGTCCAGGCGGGCAGCAGGTGGCCTTAGACCTGTTTGGTGTCTGAGAAACACTTGGGCCACTTTATGCCTCACGTGTTTGGTGAACCAGGGCCTAGCCATGCGCCTCATGTACTGGCGCAGAAGGAGCAGCAGCAGCAGCAGCAGCAACAGCAGCAGCTTACCATGGTGATTAGTGCAGTGAAGCTCACCAGACAAGATTTGACTGATGAACACCTCGCTGCCTCGCCTTTTATAGGATTGCAAAGATGGAGAAACCTTGGCTTTCCTCCTCTTTTTTAGTGACCCTCCTCCTTTCCCCAGGCCTGCCTCGTTCTTCACGTGACTCAGGCACACAACGATATGCACAACAGTTTAACGATCTTTCGTCACGCTTATGGTTCGTATATTATCATTCTTATCATTGCTAGTAGAGTTAATGAGATGTGACACAGCTTGCACTACTCACTCCTAATGTAATTTGACTCTCTTTTTTACCATGATGAGTGCCCTTTAGAATGTACTTGAAATCACACACACTTAAACACACACACACACACACACACACACACACACACACACACACACACACACACACACACACACACACACACACACACACACACAGTGTGTGTGTATGTGTGTGTGTGTGTGCTGCTGTGGTAGACGGCTACTGTTCTTCTCCTAAACCCATTAATAGTGGTGTTCCTCAGGGTTCTGTCCTGTCACCCACTCTCTTTATATTATTCATTAATGACCTTCTTAACCAAACTTCTTGCCCTATCCACTCCTTCGCTGATGATACTACCCTACATCTTTCCACGTTCTTTCAGAGACGTTCAACCCTTCAGGAAGTCAACAGATCACGCTGGGACGCCACGGAACGCCTGACTTCCGATCTTTCTAAGATTTCCGATTGGGGCAGAAAAAATCTAGTAGTTTTCAATGCCTCAAAACTCAATTCCTCCATCTATCAACTCGACACAACCTTCCAGACAACTATCCCTCTTCTTCAATGACACTCAACTGTCTCCTCTTCCACAATGAATATCCTCGGTCTGTCCTTTGCTCATAATCTTAACTGGAAACTTCACATCTCATCTCTTGCTAAAACAGCTTCTATGAAGTTAGGTGTTCTGAGGCGTCTCCGACAGTTTTTCTCGCCCTCCAACTGCTTACTCTGTATAAGGGCCTTATCCGTCCCTGTATGGAGTACTCTTCGCATGTTTGGGGGGGTTCCAGTCACACAGCTTTGCTTGATAGGGTGGAATCGAAAGCTCTTCGTCTCATCAACTCCCTCCTCTCACTAACTGTCTTCAGTCTCTTTCTCACCGCCGAAATGTTGCATCCCTTTCTATCTTTTATCGCTATTTTCATGGTAACTGTTCTACTGATCTTGCTAACTGCATGCCTCCCCTTCTCCTGCGGCCTCGCTGCACAAGGCTTTCTTCTTCCTCTCATCCCTATTCTGTCCAACTCTCTAATGCAAGAGTTAACCAGTACTCTCAATCATTCATCCCTTTCACTGGTAAACTCTGGAACTCCCTCCCTGCATCTGTATTTCCGAATTCCTACAACTTGTCTTCTTTTAAGAGGGAGGTATCGAGGCATTTGCTCCCCTAATTCTGGCTGACGGTTTTGGCACTTTTTGCACTTTTTAGAGAGCCAGCACTCAAGTGGGCCTTTTTTTAACTTTCTTTTACCCTTGGCTGGCCCTCTTCCCTACGTAAAAAAACAAAAATAAACACACATCAAGGGTCACATCTTCCCTCTCCATGGGTGCAAAAGTGGCTTGGATATGCACATTCTTTAGACCTACACATTACACCATACGCGATAAATTACACGCTAGGCCACTAAATTAAAGATTAAAAGAGGGAAAGTTTTTGTTACTACCTTTTTTATGAAACTGTGAATTCTGTTAAATGTTATGAATTAAGCAACACATGGCCACGTTAATGCAAAGAAGTACAAAGGGAAACAAGTTACGTATTACTTATTTAACCACGTTACGGGATAATTACACAGGCATGATGACAGGATGAAAAATATTAGTTACTCATGTTAGTGACGTGACCATTAAAAAGAAAAGATTGTGAAGGCAAAAGAATTGTAAATGTGAGAGTGGCACATGGAGACAAAAACAAGGAAAGAACGGAAGATGATGATAAATAGAAGGAATAACACGGAAAGGAAAAGAAAAGAATTGTAGACGGCGCTAATCAAAAAAATAAAGAAAAATAGGAAAAAGATGATGACTAAGACAAAAGATGAAAAGGAGAGGACAAAAATACACTTCAGCTAGAATAAGACCAGGATTTTAAGTTGTGCAACACTGTATTGTTTGAGATCCAGGTCCTATAGTGGTGAATGATAAATTGTAGGAGACAACTTTGTATACGTTTTCAACTTCCTCTTCCTCTTTGACGATACTCCTTAATTTCCTATATGCATTAGTTTTTGAGTTACTACTACTACTACTACTACTACTACTACTACTACTACTACTACTACTACTACTACTACTACTACTACTACTACTACTACTACCTATTTATACTTTTGCCACTACTACTGCTGCTACAACAACAACAACAACAACAACAACAACAACAACTACTACTACTACTACTACTACTACTACTACTACTACTACTACTACTACTACTACTACTACTACTACTACTGCAACTACAACAACAACTACTATTTCCACCACCTTTACCACTAATACCACCATTACCACCACTACTACCACTATTACCATTACAATCTTTTAAGTGGATTTTCTTTAGATATAAACTCTTTGTGGAGGTCCCTAATTAACGTGTATCTTTTTTAGGATGCTTGGTCGTTGCATTCCACAGCAAAGCTTCCTTCATATTTTCTTCCTTATATTTGTACAGGTGTGCGTGGAAACTTGATTAAACAATGCTTTTATTTAGTACAATGAAGAAGGAAAATGCTATTACGTGTATTATGAGTGCATTATCCTCTCATTTCTTTTTCTGCCTCGCAAAGTATTGGTGGTTATTTTTTATCGATTTTCTTCTATTTTGACAAGTGTAACATACACAAGTAATTTTCTCTGTTATTTTATTCTAACACCAGCATTTGTAAGGTGTACTAAAGAGTTTGGCAGCCTTATAACCTGCTGGTGCTTTGCAAGTCAATTAGTGTTGTAAGAAAGAAAATTCAACACACTGCATGTTATGAAAGATGAAACCAATGTCTCGTTCCCCCATGAACAAAATGAAGGAACACACAACATCCACCATGGAAGACAAGGATCACAGTAAGTAAAAGCTGTGTTGCCTGGGGTACTTTTATTTCACACAAGTGCAATGCACACTACATATTAAAGCTGCGCTGGTGCTGTGGTGGCGGTCTGTGGTCTGTGGGAGCGTTGTCCGAACAGGGAGGTCCTTTCTTGCCGTCAGTCTTACTGCCAGTTTGTACGGCGGCGACCATAGCCACCGCCATTGCCGCCATAGTTGCCAAAATAGCCATCATAGCCGCCATAGACAACGCCGTCTCCACCATAGGCGCCATCGTTGCCGCCCTGACCGCCATAATACCTGGCGCTGCCGTATCCTTGGAAAGGTGTGGCCAGGCAGATGGCGGCCACCGCCAACACACACGCCAGGACGAGGAACAGCTTCTGTAATGCAGGGATGAGTTGGTTACTGTGAGGCAGGGAGAAAGCTAGTGAGGGAGGAACATATGCGTGAAATTAGTGTACGTAGTGATGATGGTGAGGTGTTGAGGTCTTGTCCCAGATGCGGGGTATTGTGGAGTCTCTGGGCGTGCAGCAAGTGACCCAAGACCTAGAGGGACACAACAATTGAGCCTCGTCGCTCACATGCAGGGTGACTTAATCACCGGCACACCTTTTTGGTGTCTGAGAAACACTTGAACCACACTCTCTGCCTCAAGTGTCTGGCGACACACGACTTGGGCATTCGCCTTGAATTCTGTCGTAGCAGCAGCAGCAGCTTACCATGGTGAGTAGTGCAGTGAAGCTCTCCAGACAAGACTTGACTGATGAGCACCTCGCTGTCTCGAATTTTATAGGATAGCAAACACGGAGGAACCTTGGGTTTTCTCCTCTTTATTAGTGACCCTCCTCCTTTCTCCAGGTCTGCTTCCCCCTTCACGTGAGTTAGGCACACAACGATATGCACAACAGTTTAACGATCCCTCGTCACGCTTTTAGTCCAAACAGTCCTAGTATTCCCTGTTCAGGCATGCTGTCTGGCTGGGGTTACGGATAAAATCAAGAGTCGAATTCTTGATTAATTGTTTCATCATTTCATATTAATTTCCTGACAGAAACCACTTCTGTCCTTGTTATTTATGGAAACATATCTGCATTTCACACAGATTGTGTCAGTGCTCTATAAGAACAAAAGAATCTGATTTCAATACTGAAGCTTTACAACTCATGAATTGAGGATGAAGAGTGATGGAGCTTGCAGTATTCTGTCAGTGTTATAAATTGACGTTGCTGTCTTTGTACATACTGTTAATCACACACACACACACACACACACACACACACACACACACACACACACACACACACACACACACACACACACACACACACACACACACACACACACACACACACACACACACACACACACACACACACACACACACACACACACACACACACACACACACACACACACACACACACACACACACACACACACACACACACACACACACACACACACACACACACACACACACACACACACACACACACACACACACACACACACACACACACACACACACACACACACACATACACACACACACACACACACACACACACACACACACACACACGTCACGGATCATATCTTTCACTTCCTGAATTCAAAAGAGGCCTATACACTTTCGTTAGACCTACACACTACTGAAAGCGATAAATCTCACGTGAGGGGTCTAAAGTCAAGATAAACAGAGGGGAAGGTGCAGCGCATGCTTGGTCACTAATATTTTGCTAAACTGGGGTTTCAGTTGCGTTTCATGAATGAATTAAGCAACACATAGGCAGGTATAAACAATGAAACACAAAGGAAAACAAACGATATAGTAGGTAGTTTTAGCAACGTTACTGGAAAACTGCACAAGATGAGAAATGTTAATTATTCATATTAGTGACGTGACCATTAAAAGGAACATACTGTGAAAGCAAAAGAAATGTAAAATGAAGAAAAGAACATGGAGACAAAGCAAAGAAGGAAAGGAAGATGATGATAAATAAGATAAGGAATAAAACGGTAAGGAAAAGAAAATATTTCTAGACAGCAGTAATCACAAGGAAAACTGAAAGAAAATGGAGGATGGGAATGATGTAAAGAAATAGAAAAAGGAGAGAAAAACCTAAATTTGAGTGACAACATTCGTAGGTTTGTGATGGCAAGTCCCAGAACACTTTATTGTTTTAGATACATGTTCTTTTTGGTTAAATAAAGAAATCTGAATTAGCTTTCATCTTCCTCTTCCTCCCTGATGAAGCTTCCTCACTCCTTGTACACTTTAGTTTTTGAGATACTACTACTACTACTACTACTACTACTACTACTACTACTACCAGTTTTACCACTAATACCATCATTACCACCACTATCACCACTACTACCACTATTAGCATTACAATCTTATAAGAGGATTTTCTTTAGATATGAATGTTTGTGGAGGTCCTTAATTAACGTGTATCTCTTTTTAGGATACTTGGTCGTTGTATTCCCCAGAAAATCTTCCTTCATCTTTTCTTACTTATATTTGTAGAGTTGCGTGTGGAAACAAGACTAAAAGATGTTGCTATTTTGTATAATGAAGAAGGGAAATGTGAGTGCATGTATTATGAGTCAATTATCTTTTCATTTCTTTTTCTGCATCGCAAAGTATTGGTGTTTTATTTTTATCATTTTTTTTCTATTTTGACAAGTGTAACATAGAATAGTAATTTTCTCTGTTATTTTTCTCGCACACCAGCATTTGTAAGGTGAACCAAAGCAGTTCTAGAAAACGGTATCAATGTGTGGCTTTCCTCTCTTTTACGAGTAATAATATTACAAGTGCTGTCTTGCAGTGTGGTTCAGTAATGTTTTCTGCAAAAGACACAGCAGTGTATTGGCGCTTTTAGAGACCGATTATTTTGTCACCTTTCTGGCCTTTATGTTCCAATGACTACCACCACCACCATCACTACTACTACTGCTACTACTACTACTACTACTACTACTACTACTACTACTACTACTACTACTACTACTACTACTACTACTGGTATTACTAGAATTACTACTACTATTACTACTACCATTTATAATACTACTACTGACGACGTGGGGAATATTGAGCTTGTTTACCCCCTGTAATTACTCCCTGGTGCTCTGCAGCCTTATAACCTGCTGGTGCTTTAGAATTTAACTAGTGTAGTCAGAAAGAAAATTCAACACTCTGCATGTTATAAAAGATGAAAGCAACGTCTCCTTCCCTCCATGAACAAAATGAGGGAACGCACATTGTATCCACCACGGAAGACATGGATCACAATAAGTAAAAGCTGTGTTGCCTGCAGTACTTTTATTTCATACAAATATAATGCACACTACATATTAAAGCCACGCTGGTGCTGTGGTGGCGGTCTGTGGTCTGTGGGAACGTTGTCTGGACAGGGAGGTCCTTACTTGTTGTGCCAGTTTGTACGGCGGCGGCCATAGCCACCGCCATTGCCGCCATAGTTGCCATAGTAGCCACCATAGCCGCCATAGACAACGCCGTCTCCAGCATAGGCGCCATCGTTGCCGCCCTGACCGCCATAATACCTGGCTCTCCCGTATCCTTGGAAAGGCGTGGCCAGGCAGACGCCGGCCACTGCCAACACACACGCCAGGACGAGGAACAGCTTCTGTAATGCAGGGATGGGTTGGTTACTGTGAGGCAGGGAGAAAGATTGGGAGGGAGGAACATATGCGAGTGGTGTTGGTAGTGAGGTGTTGAGACCTTGTCCCGGAGGCGGGGTGCTCTGGAGACACTGGGTGGGACAGGAAGTGTCCCTAGACTCTAGAGCAGGGGTTCTCAACCTTTTTATCGTTAAGAACCCCCTGAGTTATAAGACCATCTACCAGTACCCCCAGTATTGTCACATGGAACATGGAACTCAATATGCAATGGCACTGCAAAGGATTTTATTAGATCAGCCATCTAAGTACCCCTGGAAATCTTCTTATGAACCCCCTGTGGTTTCGCGCTGTCAGGATGGCCACTGTCCATGACCTAACATCATTAGGTCTCTATGACGCTGAAGACGTCTATGCAGAACGGTTTGGTTGGCAATAGACAATCTCATTATCAGACTTTGATTTCTAAGTTATGAAAATAATCTCATTTACGGGGCTTCATAGGTTCATGGTGTCTTGTAGTCTACTTACTAACCTAGAAGGAAAGAAAATATCAAACTAACTTCGAGCTATCAATTGAGGAAGAAGTAATCTTTGTTCCAGGAATAGAGCAAGATGGTATATAAAAAACACAATGCATAGTTATAACCTAACTCTACTATTATAGCGTTTTTGTCGTAGATACATGTTTAGAAATACTTTACCTATCTTGATATCTCCTTATGTGACAAAAGAATATCCAAAAATATACGATATGCAGTTGACCATCTTTTCTGTGAAATATTACGATATCTGTTGAATCTGGCAACTTCAACGGGAGTTTGGGTCCTCTCCTAGTGTTTCCTTATGATTGAAACATTGATATTTACACGTCATTGTGATCAGGGAAATAAAGAAAACTAAGTTTGCTTTTTTCTAAGAGCATGAAATAGAAAAATTTATGTTTACAAGTGGCAGTTTATGTATAAGACACGCAAACCTGTGTGCACTCATCCACTCTATCCAGAAGCTTAACTAATTTTCAAAAGTTCCCCAATAGCTACACAACTACCATTGGTCTACTGTTTCTATCCAGTTACCTACAAACACGTACACATTCAAGGCAGCAACATGCAAAGTACACTAAATACTCCGGAGCAAAGCTGCCTCACCTTGTTTCATTAATCAGCTAACTCTTGCACACTTTCACACCAAAGCTATTTTTCATTTACCATCGACGATTTTATATTCGAATCAAAATTAAAACGACGATTGAGAACTTTCGGCCTAAAGATGTTTGAGGGCCGTGACGGCCTTGGGCGCCGCACGGGGGAAGGAGGTGGCCGTCGGGTCCGGCCTGGGGCCCAAGGCAGGAACTGGCTGCAGGTCCTGCTTTTCCTTGGTGGCCTCAAGCTTCACTACTAGTCGTCCACTTGCAGCGCATCACACTAGGCAAGGGTCGCCATAAGCAAGAGATCAATGTCTACCACTCACCGGATGGTACCGTGAGGGGCCCTAAAGGGTGATAAGGGCTCCTTGCATAGAATATGATGGTGAGTGGTGTGTACGGGACCTCTGCTTATAATGACACCGGGCTGAACAACTCGCCATGAACGAGGGCACGCTGTGCGCCATGAGCCAGGCACTGACAGTACCAGTGGTCCTTTACGTTAGGTTAGGTTAGGTTAGATTAGGTTAGGTTAGGTTAGGTTAGGTAAAAAGGACTCACTTCATGACAGCGTTTGGGGAGTGGTGTGTGGCGGGTCATTGCTCATGGCGACCTGTGTGAGGCATTGCAAGGTTGCATCGTCACTGCTCTCATAACCACGGGACTGGGGTTGACCCTTTCTGGGTAAAAAGTTTCGTCCCAGTACCTGTGTAGGTAATAATACTTTGGATCGTTTCGCCATCGCCATCGCCGCACCGTTAGCCTCGATAAACGGATCGTTATCCTCAACAAACACATCTGTACCGTGGACACTGGAATCGCAACCTGTCGTGGAATCCCATTGTTAGCGTGGACTCATTTTCCTTCGCGGCTTCAAGCTCACTGATTGTTGTCAACTTGCAGCGCCTCATACTAGGCAAGGCGTCGCCTTAAGCAGGGTGCCGTGTCTACCGTCCATCAGATGATGCCGTGAGGGGCCTTTAAGGGGTGATAAGGGCTCCTTGCATAGAGTCTGGTGGTGAGTGGTGTGTACAGGACCTCTGCTTATAATGACATCGGGCTGAACAACTCGCCATGAACGAGGGCACGCTGTGCGCCATGAGCCAGGCACTGACCGTACCAGTGGTCCTTTACGGGGTGAAAAGGACTCACTGACAGTGTTTGGGGAGTGGAGTGTGGCGGGTTATGCTCATGGCTACCCGTGTGAGGCGCAGTAAGGTGGCAGCGTCACTCTCCTCGCACTCACGGGTCTGGGGTGAACTCTTACGGGGTGAAAGGGTTCGCCCCAGTACCTGTGTAGGCAAGTGAACTTCAATTGCGTCGCAGTGAGGTGGCAGCGCCACTCTCCTCGCACCTAAGGGTGTGGGGTGGATCCTTACGGGGTGAAAGGGTTCATCCCAGTACCTGTGTAGGCAAGTGGACTTCAATTGCAGCGCAGGAAGGTGGCAGCGTCACTTTACTCGCACTCAAGGGTGTTGGGTGGATCCTTACGGGGTGAAAGGGTTCGTCCCAGTACCTGTGTAGGCAAGTGGACTTCAATATTGTGTCTTGAAATCGCATCGTGAGGACTGGAACCGCATCGACATCGTGGAAACCCGCATCGTTCCCGTGGAAACTGGAATTGCATCTTGATCGTGGAAACTCGCATTATTATCTTGGAAACTGGAAGGGCATCTTTATCATGGAAAGGCATCGTCATTTTGGAAACTTGCATCGCTATCGAGGAAACTGGAATGCCATTGTTATCTTGGAAACTCGGAGCGCTATCGAGGAATCTGGAATCAAATCTTATCGTACACACTGTTATCGTGGAAGCTCTCGTGATCGTCGTTCGTTTCGTTATCTCTGAATTACTTAATTAGTCTTGGTATTATTATTAGCCTCCGTAATAATAGAGATGTTGGTCATTTTATCTTATCTTTTTACTGTATTTTTTTCAGGGTACAGTTTAGTGTTCTTCAACCTTTTCTAAATTCGTGCACCTTTTCGAGAAGCAAGGAGGACTATAAAAGAAATGCATCAATATTCGTAATTTTCCCTACTTTAAGACTGAAAATCGATAGATAACATTATTGAATATCTACCTGAAGCTACAGTTTTTTAGTCCTAAACAGTCGCTATATAGAGCGAAATGTACTATAACAAAATGCCACATCTCAAACACATTAGGCCCGTGTTCCGTCGGAGTGTAATATATTACTATTGTGAATAAATCGCAATACTTTGATTAATATCAATAGGAGAGGACCCAAACTGTCACAATTTCAGTGTTCGCAGGAGAGAGTCAGTATCGTCTCGCGGTACAGAGTAATCGTCTCTAAACACTGTATTACGATGTATCTATTGATTTGCCAGGGTTTTACTCCTACCAGTATTTTTCTGTTCTTATTCTACCATGGTATTTCTTTATAGTTACTTGAGTTTATACGACTGACATCATAATATAGAGCAAAACATAATTGTCTGGTGTACCAAGATCTTTCATTTCTAGAGACTTAAAGACAGCACGGAACCTTAACACACATTTCACCTCGCTTCTGCACAGGTTAATTCTTCTTCTTCTCAACCTTTTAATGTGATGTACCCTCGAAGTCTTTCAGTATTGATCACGTACCCTTACCCACAATGCAGCGTCAGGAAGGGTAACAATAAATGCATGGTTTATTGACTTAGTTTATTAAGTTTAAATTGTGTTATATATGTGGAGCAGACACAATTTTTAATTAATATTAGTATGTTTCTATGAGGTAGTGTCGATAGGAACTGGTACCTCACAGGAGACACTATATGTGACTAACATGCAATGCATTTACCAAAAGGAACTATATCAGACAATTTTCGATCATTATGGCAGTGAACTAGTGTTGCTTGCAGCTAGTTGCAACTTGTAACTAGTAACAGTGATAAATAAGTCACTGTGTGTGTGTGAATAACATATAAAATAAGAAATCGGAGCAAATATTATAGGTTTGCAAGGTTGTGTGGCAACTGTAATCCAAGAGAGCTTCCTCTCAAGTGATATAACTCCAAGAGTTTCCTTGTTAACGTTGTTAACGTGTCCTGGTTCTAGTGAAGGACACATTGTATACTACAAACGAATTTGCTGCTATTTAAAACTGAAGCATTTTGAGAAACCCGCCACGTACCCCAAAAATTCCTCTCACGTACCCCTGGGGGTACGCGTACCCCAGGTTGAGAACCCCTGCTCTAGAGGGACACAACAATTGAGCCTCAGCGTTCACCTGTATGGTGACCTAATTACTGGCACGCCTGTTTTGTGTCTGAGGAACTCTTGGACCATTCTTTGCCTCAAGCGTTTGGTGAGACACGGCCTGCCCATGCTTCTTGAATTTCTAACATAGCAGCAGCTGCAGCAGCAGCAGCTTACCATGGTTAGTTGTGCAGTGAAGCTCGCTAGACAAGACTTGACTGATGAGCACCTCGCTGCCTCACTTTTTATAGGATAGCAGAGACGGAGGAATCTTGGCTTTCCTCCTAATCATTAGTGTCCCTCCTCCTTTCCCCAGGCCTGCCTTGTCCTTCACGCGAGTTATTCACAGGACGATCTGCACAACAATTTAACTATCTTCGTCACGGTTGTGGTCCAAACATTCTTAGTTTTCCCTGCTCCGGCATGCTGTATGCAGTTGCGGTTACGAAAAAAATGGAATAAAATCGAGGTGTTGGTTGATTTGTTAGTAATTTCATTGTTGAGCATATATTTTTTTTGCGAGAAAGTTTCACTATACAAAAGTTTCTGAATTTTCCACAAATTATAAATTTTGTAGCATGAGTATTGTAAAACAGCAAAGGAAGGTGTTTTCCGTACTGCGTGTTTTCTCATCAATGTCAAAAAAGACTGAGGAGTGAGGCAGCTTGTAATGCTTTGTCCTTTTAAAATTTGTCGCTGTGGCTTACAATGATCAGTGGTTCTTAACAAGTAATTCTTGATCGCACACATGCACACACACACACCTCGCGTAGTGTAGTGGTTAGCACGCTCGACTCACAATCGAGAAGGCCTGGTTCGAGTCCCGGTAAAGCGGCGAGGCAAATGGGCAAGCCTCTTAATGTGTGGCCCCTGTTCACCTAGCAGTAAAATAGGTACGGGATGTAACTCGAGGGGTTGTGGCCTCGCTTTCCCGGTGTGTGTTGTGTGTTGATGTGGTCTCAGCCCTACCCGAAGATCGGTCTATGAGCTCTGAGCTCGCTCCGTAATGGGGAAGACTGGCTGGGTGACCAGCGGACGACCGAGGTGAATTACACACACACACACACACACACACACACACACACACACACACATCACGGGTTTTATCTTGCTCTCCATGTGTTTTTTTATGCAATAGGGAAGCTTGACAAGAGATATATTGTATAAAATAGGTCCACTTAAACTGCAACTTCCTTAAAAGATGGGAAGGAATTAACCAGAAGACAGGGACAAATGTCTTGAAATCTCCCTCTTAAAAGAAGTCAAGTCGTAAAAAGATGGAAATACAGAAGCAAACAGGGAGTTCCAGAGTTTACCAGAGAATGGTAGAAATGATTGATAGTACTGGTTAACTGTTGCGTTAGAGATTTAGACAGAATAGGGATGAGAGGAAGAAGAAAGCCTTGTGCAGCGAGGCCGCATTAGGAGGGGAGGCATGCAGTTATCAAGATCAGAAGAGGAATTTCCATGAAAATAGCGATAAAAGATAGAAAGAGATGCAACATTTCAGCGTGATTAAACATTGCTGTTATTCACCACAAAAAGAACAAAAATGGCGATACATGTATAATGAGTCCATTATCCTCTCATTTCTTTTACTGCATCGCAAAGTATTGGTGGATATTTTTACCCATTTTCTTCTATTTTGACAAGTGTAACATAGAATAGTAATTTTTCTGTTATTTTTCTCGCACACCAGCATTTGTAAGGTGAACCAAAGCAGTTCTAGAAAACGGTATTAATGTGTGGCTTTCCTTGCTTTTTCGAGTAATAATATTACAAGTACTGTCTTGCAGTGTGGTTCAGTAATGTTTTCTGCAAAAGACAAAGCAGTGTATCGGCGCTTTTAGAGGCCGATTATTTTGTCACCTGTCAGGCCTTCATGTTTCAATAACTACCACCACCACCACCACCACCACCACCACCACTACCACTACTACTACTACTACTACTACTGCTACTGCTGCTGCTGCTGCTGCTGCTGCTGCTGCTGCTGCTGCTGCTGCTGCTGCTGCTGCTGCTGCTACTACTACTACTACTACTACTACTACTACCACTACTCCTACTACTACTACTACTACTACTACTACTACTACTACTACTCTGCTCCTACTACTACTACTACTACTACTACTACTACTACTACTACTACTACTACTACTACTACTACTACTACTACTACTACTACAACTACTGCTTTTTTTTTTACGTAGGGAAGAGGGCCAGCCAAGGGCAAAAAATAAAAATAAATATTAAAAGAAAAGGCGGACTTGAGTGCTGGCTCTCTAAAAAGTGGAAAAAGTGCCAAAACCGTCAGCCAGAATTAGGGGAGCAAATGCCTCGATACCTCCCTCTTAAAAGAAGACCAGTTGTAGGAATTCGGAAATACAGATGCAGGGAGGGAGTTCCAGAGTTTACCAGTGAAAGGGATGAATGATTGAGAGTACTGGTTAACTCTTGTATTAGAGAGTTGGACAGAATAGGGATGAGAGGAAGAAAAAAGCATTGTGCAGCGAGGCCGCAGGAGGAGAGGAGGCATGCAGTTAGCAAGATCAGTAGAACAGTTAGCATGAAAATAGCGATAAAAGGTAGAAAGAGATGCAACATTTCGGCGGTGAGAAAGAGACTGAAGACAGTTAGTCAGAGGAGGGAGTTGATGAGACGAAGAGCTTTCGATTCCACCCTATCAAGCAAAACTGTGTGACTGGAACCCCCAAACATGCGAAGAGTACTCCATACAGGGACGGATAAGGCCCTTATACAGAGTAAGCAGTTGGAGGGCGAGAAAACTGTTGGAGACGCCTCAGAACACCTAACTTCATAGAAGCTGTTTTAGCAAGAGATGAGATGTGAAGTTTCCAGTTAAGATTATGAGCAAAGGACAGACCGAGGATATTCATTGTGGAAGAGGGAGACAGTTGAGTGTCATTGAAGAAGAGGGATAGTTGTCTGGAAGGTTGTGTCGAGTTGATAGATGGAGGAATTGAGTTTTGAGGCATTGAAAACTACTAGATTTTCTCTGCCCCAATCGGAAATCTTAGAAAGATCGGAAGTCAGGCGTTCCGTGGCGTCCCGCGTGATCTGTTGACTTCCTGAAGGGTTGGACGTCTCTGAAAGAACGTGGAAAGATGTAGGGTGGTATCATCAGCGTAGGAGTGGATAGGGCAAGAAGTTTGGTTAAGAAGGTCATTAATGAATAATAGAAAGAGAGTGGGTGACAGGACAGAACCCTGAGGAACACCACTATTAATAGATTTAAGAGAAGAACAGTAGCCGTCTACCACAGTAGCAATAGAGCGGTCGGAAAGGAAACATGAGATAAAGTTGCAGAGAGAAGGATAGAAGCCGTAGGAGGGCAGTTTTGAAATCAAAGCTTTGTGCCAGACTGTATCAAAAGCTTTTGATATATCTAACGCTACAGCAAAAGTTTCACCGAAATCTGTAAAAGAGGATGACCAAGACTCAGTAAGGAAAGCCAGAAGATCACCAGTAGAGCGACCTTGATGGAAGCCATGATGGCGATCAGACAGAAGATTGTGAAGTGACAGATGCTTGAGAATCTTCCTATTCAGGATAGATTCAAAAACTTTTGACAAGCAAGAGGTTAAAGCTATAGGACGGTAGTTTGAGGGGTTAGAATGGTCACCCTCTTTTAGGAACAGGCTGAATGTAGGCGAACTTCCAGCAGGAAGGAAAGGTAGAAGTCGATAGACAAAGTTGGAAGAGTACTACTACTACTACTACTACTACTACTACTACTACTACTACTACTACTACTACTACTACTACTACTACTACTACTACTACTACTACTACTACTACTACTACTGCTACTACTACTACTACTACTACTACTACTACTACTACTACTACTGCTGCTACCACTGCTGCACTGCTGCTGCTACTGCTGCTGCTGCTGCTGCTGCACTGCTGCTGCTGCTGCTGCTGCTGCTGCTGCTGCTGCTGCTGCTGCTGCTGCTGCTGCTGCTGCTGCTGCTGCTGCTGCTGCTGCTGCCGCTGCTGCTGCCACCACACCGCCGCTGCCGCTGCTGCGCTGCTGCTGCTGCTGCTGCTGCTGCTGCTGCTGCTGCTGCTGCTGCTGCTGCTACTACTACTACTACTACTACTACTACTACTACTACTACTACTACTACTACTACTACTAACGACGAAGTGCGGAATATTGAGCTTGTTTCTCCCTGTAATTACTTCCTGATGCACTGCAGCCTTATAATGGGCTAGTGCTTTGGAAATTAACTAGTGTTGTAAGAAAGAAAATTCAACACTTTGCATGTTATACGAGTAAAAGATGAAAGCTGATAGCCAAGCAATGTTCTGCTCCTTCCATGAACAAAATGAAGGAAAGCATATTATCCACCACGGAAGGCGCGGATCACAATAAGTAAAAGCTGTATTGCCTGCAGTACTTTTATTTCAAACAAATATAATGCACACTACATATTAAAGCTGCGCTGGTGCTGTGGTGGCGGTCTGTGGTCTGTGGGAACGTTGTCTGGACAGGGAGGTCCTTACTTGTTGTGCCAGTTTGTACGGCGGCGACCATAGCTACCGCCATTGCCGCCATAGTTGCCATAGTAGCCACCATAGCTGCCATAGACAACGCCGTCTCCAGCATAGGCGCCATCGTTGCCGCCCTGACCGCCATAATACCTGGGGCTCCCGTATCCTTGGAAAGGCGTGGCCAGGCAGACGCCGGCCACCGCCAACACACACGCCAGGACGAGGAACAGCTTCTGTAATGCAGGGATGAGTTGGTTACTGTGAGGCATGAGAGACACGAAAGCAGGAGAAAGCTTGGGAGGAGGAATATATGGCGTCTTTGAATTTAAATTGCGTGATTTGAGTTGGATAACGGGAATACTGTGAAGAAATCTGGAACATTAGAAGAAGTTTAAGTGAAGAGAGAAATGTTGTTATCAATGAAGTTATTGTGTGTGTAATGAATTTAAGTTCAAGATATAATGTGGCAGAATCTGAGGCATTTGAAGGTGGACCTTGAGTGAAGAGAAAGATTAAAATTTCGTGGTTTTCTTGGTTTTCTTTGTTGTCATAAGGGTCGTAAAGTGTAAATGTTTGTAAATAATATAATTAAGTAAAGTTTATTAAAAAACTCAGAGGCGTTCCATTGAACCCACAAAGCAGTCTTTAAGATTAGGAACGCAACAAGATCGTGCAACTTGCAGACACGACACTCTCAACAATCATTCATACCTTTCTCAGGTAAACTCTGGAACTCTCTGCCTTCTTCTATATTTCCATCTTTCTACTAATTGACTTCTTTTAAAAGGGAAGTTTCAAGACATTTGTCCCTTACTTCTGGGTAACTCTTATGACCTTTAAGGGAACTGGCTACCCTGGGGTCCATTTTTTTCCATTTTTTTTATGTAAGAGGGAAACTAGCCAAGGGCAACAAAACATTAAAAGGAAAGGCCCACCTGAATGCAAGTTCCATAAAAGATTCGTAAAGAATTAACCAAAACACAGTTTCCTCTCTTGCTTGGAAATAAAAAAAAAAACGTGGTGGTGGCGGTGGCGATAAGGTGTTGAGTCCTTGTCCCGGAGGCCGGATATTGTGCCACCGAGCGGGCCAGCAAGTGTCCTTAGACTGTAGAGCAGTGGTTCTTAACCTGGGGTACCTGTACCCCCAAGGGGTACGAAACCTTAAACTCAGGGGTACGAGACATGGTAGCCTGTGCAATGGTACCGTATATTTACCATGAGAAAGCAAAACATATATTTTCTTAATTTTCCTCTAATGTAATTGTCTATTTTTTTAAAGTTAGTGCTGTAAACACTATCACTATTTTCTTCATGTTTGTATAGTATTCATATTGGAGGGGGTACGAGAAATCTTTCTGAGATATCAAGGGGTGCGGGAACTGAAAAAGGTTAAGAACCACTGCTCTAGAGGATCACAAAAATTGAGCCTAAGTGCTCACCTGTATAGTGACTTAATGACTGGCACGCCAGTTTGGTGTGTGAGGAACACTTGGGCCACCCTGCTCATGATTCTCGAATGCTGACGTAGCAGCAACAACAGCTTACCATGGTTAGTAGTGCAGTGAAGCTCGTCAGACAAGACTTGACTGATGAGCACCTCGCTGTCTCGCCTTTTATAGAACAGCAAAGACGGAGGAACTTTGGCTTTTCTCCTCATTATTAGTGTCCCTCCTCCTTTCTTTCACGTGACTCAGGAACACATTGATTTGCACAACAATTTAATTATTATCCTTCGTCAGTGGTGTTGGTAGTGAGGTGTTGAGACCTCGTCCCGGAGGCGGGGTGCTGTGGAGACACTGGGTGGGACAGCAAGTGTCCCTAGACTCTAGAGCAGTGGTTCCTTTGATTTTATTATTCTTATAATCTATTAAAACATTTTTTTTAGCAGATGACTTCACGCCCCCCTTGAATTCTCTTTACGCCTCCCTAGGGGGGCGCGCCCCCCAGTTTGGGAACCACTGCTCTAGAGGGACACAACAATTGAGCCTCAGCGTTCACCTGTATGGTGACCTAATTACTGGCACGCCTGTTTTGTGTCTGAGGAACTCTTGGACCATTCTTTGCCTCAAGCGTTTGGTGAGACACGGCCTGCCCATGCTTCTTGAATTTCTAACATAACAGCAGCAGCTGCAGCAGCAGCAGCTTACCATGGTTAGTTGTGCAGTGAAGCTCGCTAGACAAGACTTGACTGATGAGCACCTCGCTGCCTTACTTTTTATAGAATAGCAAAGACGGAGAAACCTTGGCTTTCCTCCTGTTTATTAGTATCCCTCCTCCTTTTTTCCAGGCCAGCCTTGTCCTTCATGTGAGTCAAGCACACAATGATCTGCACAACAATGGTCACGGTTATGGTCCAAACATTCTTAGTTTTCCCTGCTCCGGCATGCTGTATGTAGTTGTGGTTACGAAAAAAGATAAAAAAATCGAGGTGTTGGTTAACTTGTTAGTAATTTCATTGTTGAGCATATATTTTTTGCGAGAAAGTTTCACTATACAAAAGTTTCTGAATTTTCCACAAATTATAAATTTTGTAGCAGGAGTATTGTAAAACAGCAAAGGAAGGTGTTTTCCGTACTGCGTGTTTTCTCATCAATGTCAAAAAAGACTGAGGAGTGAGGCAGCTTGTAATGCTTTGTCCTTTTAAAATTTGTCGCTGTGGCTTACAATGATCAGTGGTTCTTAACAAGTAATTCTTGATCGCACACACACACACACACACACACACACACACACACACACACACACACACACACGGCCCGCTAGCTCAGTGGTTAGAGCGCTGGCTTCACAAGCCAGAGGACCTGGGTTCGATTCCCCGGCCGGGTGGAGATATTTGGGTGTGTCTCCTTTCACGTGTAGCCCCTGTTCACCTAGCAGTGAGTAGGTACGGGATGTAAATCGAGGAGTTGTGACCTTGTTTTCCCGGTGTGTGGTGTGCATGGTCTCAGGCCTATCCGAAGATCGGAAACAATGAGCTCTGAGCTCGTTCCGTAGGGTAACGTCTGGCTGTCTCGTCAGAGACTGCAGCAGATCAAACAGTGAATCACACACACACACACACACACACACACACACACACACATTTATGTCGGTGTCTTTACTATTGGTATTACTGTTGATGATTTTAGTATTTCTGTTGCTATTTGTTAAGATTATTTCTACTTATTGTCCCCATTCATAAATTTAATTCATCCTTTAACAATCCCTAATGACTGAGACCTTACAGCCTAATTACTAAATCCATTCCATTCATCTGCCACTGTATTTGTGAACCAGTTCCTTTGTATCTCTTTCTTTTCAGTTTAACATTTTACAAGATTGAGTTTTTTTTCTTGTATCCTCCTTATACCTAAGAAATTTGCGTACATCTACCTTGTTGTATTCTCTGTACCACTTATTGTATTCCCTTGTTGTACCACGTATTGTATCCCCTCTACTAGTTATTGTGTATCTCCTGTAATTCTTTTTGTACCATTTGTTGTACCACTAATTCTATTCCCTTTTTGTACCACTTATTGTATACCCTATTCTATTCCTTGTACTAATTATTGCTTTCCCTTGTTGTACCATTTATTGTATCTTTCCTGTAGTACTTAATGTATTACTTTTTCATCAATTATTATACACCCGTGTTGTATCACTTATTGTATCTCCTTTTTTCGTATTCCCTTATTATTGCATTCTCCGTACCACTTGAAGACGGATCTTGTGGGTGAAACACTGGAACACACATTTCTTCTCTTATGTTGTGGCCTACACCGCTTGTAGGTCTACTTGAAGAGTATGTATAGGAGGCGCTGTTCAGCTTCCACCCATTAGTTGCGCAGGCAATTTTATTCTCAGTGTTTCCCATATTAGGGCCCATATCACCACCCAAGTGCATCTTTGATGTAACCACCTAGAACCTGGGTATATTGGTGTCATGTAGGTAACTTTAAATCACTCGACAAATGGCAAGGTTTCAAGGTGGTACGTGGTGGGATTCGAACCTACGCGTCGACATCTGCCTGATCCACGTTTACCACCTTATCCACTACGGCACCGCATACTAGCAATGATATACTTATAAAAATCAAAGCTGCATAACCCTTTTATGAGCCTGTTGTTTTGGTGAAAATATAGATTAGTAAGCGGCAAGGAATGTGAGATTTTCGCTACGCAGTAAATTATTTTGAAGGTCTGTATATGTTTAATACACGGGAAAAGCGAGAGGGTTTGCCCAGGGCTGAGTGACGGACAGGATAGTAAGAACGTATAATAAGCCTTGGTAACACAGTTGAGTTATGCTTGAGTTGTGACCGTTGGCGCTCTTATATGTCAAAACTGGTGATTTATTTAGGTGGCGCTGCTGTTGTGGCGGTGTTAGAATTTGTGGTCTGTGTATTAATGGATTGTTATTGTTATTATTGTTATTATTGTTATTATTATCATAATTTTTATTACCACAATCTTTAGTCTTCACGAGGAGTTTTGGATTACTATTTATGTATCTGTTGAAGTTACCATTATTATTTTTATTATTATTATTGTTATTTTATTTTTGTTGTTGTTATTATTATTATTATTATTATTATTATTATTATTATTATTATTATTATTATTATTATTATTATTGTTACTACTACAATAATGATAATAATAATAATAATAATAATAATAATTATAATAATAATAATAATAATAATAATAATAATAATAATAATAATAATAATAATAATAATAATAATAATAATAATAATAATAATAATAATAATAATAATAGTAATAATAATGATAATAATAATAATAATGATAATAATAATAATATTAATGAAAAAAAAATAATAATGATTATTATTATTATTATTATTATTATTATTATTATTATTATTATTATTATTATTAATATCATTAATATTATTATTATCTTTATTAGTACTACTACAATAATAATGATAATAATAATAATAATAATAATAATAATGATAATAATAATAATAATAATAATAATAATAATAATAATAATAATAATAATAAATAATAATAATAATAATAATAATAATAATAATAATAATAATAGCAATAATAATAATATTAATAAAAAAATATATTATTATTATTATTATTATTATTATTATTATTATTATTACTACTAATATTATCATTAATATTATTATTATCTTTATTAGTACTACTACAATAATAATGATAATAATAATAATAATGATAATAATAATAATAATGATAATAATAATAATAATAATAATAATAATAATAATAATAATAATTATTATTATTATTATTATTACTGTTACTATTACTAATATCATTACTAATACTAATTTCATGTCCATCTTTCTTACCTGTATCAATCCCGTGTACATTATCCTCTTGATTTTTTCCTTAAATATTTCCTTAATTAGTTTTACGTGTGTGTGTGTGTGTGTGTGTGTGTGTGTGTGTGTGTGTAATTCACTGTTTGATCTGGTGCAGTCTCTGACGAGACAGCCTGTCGTTACCCTACGGAACGAGCTCAGAGCTCATTATTTCCGATCTTCGGATAGGCCTGAGACCAGGCACACACCACACACCGGGACAACAAGGTCACAACTCCTCGATTTACATCCCGTACCTACTCACTGCTAGGTGAACAGGGGCTACACGTGAAAGGAGACACACCCAAATATCTCCACCCGGCCGCGGAATCGAACCCCGGTCCTCTGGCTTGTGAAGCCAGCGCTCTAACCACTGAGCTACCGGGCCGGTGTGTGTGTGTGTGTGTGTCCTCTCCTCGGTGTGGGTGCAACCCTTCTGAGTATTGTGGATAAGCGTGGCTGTCAGGTGTATTAGAGTGTAAAGTGTGTGTATTAGTAGTGTTAGGTGTTTTCCTACGTTACTATTTAAGTAATACTCCTACACCTTCGTTGCTTCCTTCCTTCCCTCCTTTATTTCTTTGTTTCTTCTCTCCTTCTTTCCTTCTTTCCTTTCCTTCTTTTCCTCCCTTCTTTCCTTCCTTCCATCTTTTCCTCCTTTCTTTGTGGTAATGAGTAAAAGATTGTAAAAACAGTAAATGAATAAAATGTATTTAGCCAACAGATATACACAGTAATTCGTAACTATATGTACAAGAACAGGATCATCAAGGATATTGGAGTATCTGTATGTTTGTGTGTGTGTATGTGTGTGTGTGTGTGTGTGTGTGTGTGTGTGTGTGTGTGTGTGTGTGTGTGTGTGTGTGTGTGTGTGTGTGTGTGTAAGGAAGGATTATATTCTTTTTTCATTACCATCATTATCTTCATCCTTCATTATCGTTTTTAGATTTCCTTGTTGGTGTTTGGGTTGACATTCCCTGAGGATCACTTGCCGTAGCCGCGCGATCCACCGGAGCCTCCACCTCCCCCAGTCTTTCTTTTCAAGTTGAAGCTCACAGTGGCTTTGGCTTCGTATCCATTTCTTCCTCCATTTCCTCCACCAGATCCTCCACCGTAGCCTCCACCAGAGCCTCCTCCTGATCCTCCTCCACCGTAGCCTCCACCGGAGCCTCCTCCACCAGATCCTCCACCGTAGCCTCCACCGGAGCCTCCTCCACCTGATCCTCCTCCGCCGTAGCCTCCAGCGGAGCCTCCTCCACCAGATCCTCCTCCACCGTAGCCTCCACCGGATCCTCCTCCACCAGATCCTCCTCCACCGTAGCCTCCACCTGATCCTCCTCCACTTGATCCTCCACCGTAGCCTCCACCGGAGCCTCCTCCACTTGATCCTCCTCCACCGTAGCCTCCACCAGAGCCTCCTCCATCAGATCCACCACCGTAGCCTCCACCGGAGCCTCCTCCACCTGATCCTCCTCCACCGTATCCTCCACCAGAGCCTCCTCCACCAGATCCACCACCGTAGCCTCCACCGGAGCCTCCTCCACCTGATCCTCCTCCACCGTAGCCTCCACCAGAGCCTCCTCCACCAGATCCACCACCGTAGCCTCCACCGGAGCCTCCTCCACCTGATCCTCCTCCACCGTAGCCTCCACCAGAGCCTCCTCCACTTGATCCTCCTCCACCGTAGCCTCCACCAGAGCCTCCTCCACCAGATCCACCACCGTAGCCTCCACCGGAGCCTCCTCCACTTGATCCTCCTCCACCGTAGCCTCCACCGGAGCCTCCTCCACCTGATCCTCCTCCACCGTAGCCTCCACCGGAGCCTCCTCCACTTGATCCTCCTCCACCGTAGCCTCCACCAGAGCCTCCTCCACCAGATCCACCACCGTAGCCTCCACCGGAGCCTCCTCCACCTGATCCTCCTCCACCGTAGCCTCCACCGGAGCCTCCTCCACTTGATCCTCCTCCACCGTAGCCTCCACCAGAGCCTCCTCCACCAGATCCACCACCGTAGCCTCCACCGGAGCCTCCTCCACCTGATCCTCCTCCACCGGAGCCTCCTCCACTTGATCCTCCTCCACCGTAACCTCCACCAGATCCTCCTCCACCTGATCCACCACCGTAGCCTCCACCGGAGCCTCCTCCACCTGATCCTCCTCCACCGTAGCCTCCACCAGAGCCTCCTCCGCCTGATCCACCACCGTAGCCTCCACCGGAGCCTCCTCCGCCTGATCCTCCTCCACCTCCACCAGAGCCTCCTCCACCTGATCCACCGCCGTAGCCTCCACCGGAGCCTCCTCCACCTGATCCTCCTCCACCGTAGCCTCCACCAGAGCCTCCTCCACCTGATCCACCACCGTAGCCTCCACCGGAGCCTCCTCCACCTGATCCTCCTCCACCGTGGCCTCCACCGGAGCCTCCTCCACCTGATCCTCCTCCACCGTAGCCTCCACCGGAGCCTCCTCCACCAGATCCTCCTCCACCGTAGCCTCCACCGGATCCTCCTCCACTTGATTCTCCACCGTAGCCTCCACCGGATCCTCCTCCACTTGATCCTCCACTGTAGCCTCCACCGGAGCCTCCTCCACCAGATCCTCCTCCACCGTAGCCTCCACCGGAGCCTCCTCCACCAGATCCTCCTCCACCGTAGCCTCCACCGGATCCTCCTCCACCAGATCCTCCTCCACCGTAGCCTGCACCGGAGCCTCCTCCTCCTGACCCTCCTCCATCGTAGCCTCCACCAGAACCTCCTCCACCTGATCCTCCTCCACCGTAGCCTCCACCGGAGCCTCCTCCACTTGATCCTCCTCCACCGTAGCCTCCACTAGAGCCTCCTCCACCTGATCCTCCTCCACCGTAGCCTCCACCAGAGCCTCCTCCACCTGATCCTCCTCCACCGTAGCCTCCACTGGAACCAGTGCTGACAGCCGTGCCTCCACCGTGTCCTCCGCCTCCTCCAAAACTACTTGAGGAGAAGCTGCTGACGTGAGGTCTGCCCAGGGAGGGCGCCAGGATGAGGGCCGTGGCCAGGGCCACCACCGCCAGCCTCTGTGTGGGGAAAGGAGGAAGGGAAATATGGCACTGTCCACCACCACCACCACCACCACCACCACCACCACCACCACCAGTACTTTATAGTGAGGCAAGGGTAGGTGTCAATATGTAAAAGGAAGTAAGAAAAAACGAAGAGGAAAGACGAAGGAATGGTTGTCGCTGGAGTGATGAGGAGAGGAGGAGAAAGGGAAGAGAGATGGTGGGGAAAGATTTACAGGTATGGGAGGTGTTGGGAGGGCTGGGGCTAACTGTTGTGTCATCCTCCGCGTCTGTTTGTTCGCGTTCCATGATGTGCTGAGTCATTCCCACCACCACCACCACCACCACCATTATCACCATCGTATCATTTGTGGCATATTCGATTTTCAGATATAATAGATAAAGTAGATGGAATAATAATTGTGTGTGTGTGTGTGTGTGTGTGTGTGTGTGTGTGTGTGTGTGTGTGTGTGTGTGTGTGTGTGTGGAAGAGTGGAAAACCGCAGCGGAGTGTAAGGAGAAGGTGGCGTGGGGTTTGTGGGTTTGTGGCTTAATAGACTCGTCACAGTGTAGATTAACTCAACCGGCCTCCTAGGAGCAACAAATCTGCTGTTATTTGGTCCCCTGTTGACTTGACGATGTGCGGTGAGAGAGAGAGAGAGAGAGAGAGAGAGAGAGAGAGAGAGAGAGAGAGAGAGACAGAGAGAGAGAGAGAGAATTGTATGGTAAGATAAATAAAATGTTTAATGTATACCAGCCTTAATGATAAAGAGGTGCAAAAGGAAACCAAGCACCTTTCGTAAATATTGTGTTTCACTATTTGTTTGATCTGCTGCAGTCTCTGACGAGACAGCCAGACGTTACCCTACGGAACGAGCTCAGAGCTCATTATTTCCGATCTTCGGATAAGCCTGAGACCAGGCACACACCACACACCGGGACAGCAAGGTCACAACTCCTCGATTTACATCCCGTACCTACTCACTGCTAGGTGAACAGGGGCTACACGTGAAAGGAGACACACCCAAATATCTCCACCCGGCCGGGGAATCGAACACCGGTCCTTTGACTTGTGAAGCCAGCGCTCTAACCACTGAGCTACCGGACGTGTGTGTGTGTGTGTGTGTGTGTGTGTGTGCTCTGTCATGTAGGGAGAGAAAAGGAAAAAAGCTTGAGGGAAGATGATAAAAGAGGAGAGAGAGAGAGAGAGAGAGAGAGAGAGAGAGAGAGAGAGAGAGAGAGAGAGAGAGAGAGAGAGAGAGAGAGAGAGAGAGAGAAGGAGGGGAGAAGAGAATGGGAGAAGCGCTAAGGAAGAAATGGAGGAAGAGGAAAAGTTTAGAGTTAAATAGCAATGACAGTAATAAAACACACACACACACACACACACACACACACACACACACACACACACACACACACACACACACACACACACACACACAACCTTCCTCATTGCTTTATTTTCAGAAATAAAACAAAGATAGTTAGATATTTGTAAATTGTCTAAAACTTTGAAGAAAAATGAGAAAAGGAAGAAGAAAAGAACAACATCAACAGTCATTAAGAAAGAAAAGAAATGATAATGATGAAGACGAAGATGAATAAGGAAAAAAAATAATAAGACTGAGAGGATGAAAGCGATGAATGAACGTTACACTAATAAATGAGAATAAATGCAATATAAATGAATAAACATATGGATGGGTGGATGAATCAACTTAATAACAATGAACACTTAAAGAAAACGGGTTATTTACAATAACAAATTTCACAAACCATTCTTTTTTATACTGAAATGAACTTTTGAATTAAACTAAATGATTATTAATGATTAAAACGAAAAAAAAAATCAAAAACTACTAAAAATAGAAAACAGTAAAAAAAAAAAATATGTATATAGTTTTCAAGAGAGAGAGAGAGAGAGAGAGAGAGAGAGAGAGAGAGAGAGAGAGAGAGAGAGGAAGAAAGCCTGCCTTTATCTCACCATTGTGCTGCTAGCTGTTTGCAATCGCCTGAGGAACTGAGTGATGAGTGCAAACCTCCCTCCCTTTTATACCCAGTCATCCCGCCCATACTTCAGAGTGTTAAAGGATGATTTTCACTTTTTTACCTACTTTCCGTCATGTTCTTTCCTTCCTTTCTTTTCGTGCAATCCTCTTGTCGGTGAAACTGCAAATAAGGAAAATGGAAGGACTAATAAAGATAGGGGAGAGAGAGAGAGAGAGAGAGAGAGAGAGAGAGAGAGAGAGAGAGAGAGAGAGAGAGAGAGAGAGAGATTCTATGTAATAAGGAAAAAAGTCATTATATAAACAGTAGAGGTTCTAGTTTAGCATCCAAAAGGAAAAACGATAAATGAAAAGAAAATTCACAAAGTTCTTAGAGTGACGGCGCCATAGAAAGCATTGATCATCTCACCTATTCTTCATCTCTCTCTCTCTCTCTCTCTCTCTCTCTCTCTCTCTCTCTCTCTCTCTCTCTCTCTCTCTCTATCTATCTATCTATCTATCTATCTATCTATCTCTATTTCTCTTCATCGCTTTAACCCTCCAATCTCTCGTCTCTAAGAACATTATCCTCTATGTGTTATTTCTTTTCATCACCACCGCAGAAATTCCTTCATCTTTCCATCGTAGATCATTCTCGCCCTCCCTTGCTTCCTTATCTTTTCAAATTCACCAGTGCTCCAATCATAAAAGAAGAAACTTTTATCCTCTTCTATTGCCAGTCTTCAAAAAGTTTCCCTTCATTGGTTTCTCAAGACTTCACATATCTCCTTTTTCCTTCAACTTTCCACAGTCCCACAGTCTCTTCTGTTATCATTAATACTCTCCTAATTTCTATAACACTTTCATAGTAACTCGATGTGTAGATTTTCCCAAACGTTGCTCTTTCTCCACCCTTTCATGACCACCACATTAAGCCCCTATAGATTTTCTCCACCATAATATTCTCCACACATAACTACACTCTGTAATCCCACCAAAACACACCTCCTGCCATGTACTTTTATCACCCCATCAAAACCTCTCCCAATTTTTACCTTCTTCCCACCACAAGTCGCATTTTCTTCCCTCAGTCCCATCAACACCTATTTTTTCCTCCTCCAAGACTTCCCTTCCCTCCGCTCCCCTCCGCCTCCCCACCCACAGTAAGTCACTTGCACTCTAGTTCATTCCATGCGTGACTCATTGTTTTTCTTCCTTCAGTATTTTTCTGACCCCCAGACAGACTTCACCTGGCTTTCCTCTCCCTCTTTCTCTCCTCTCCCTCTTTCTCTCCTCTCCGTGGCTACAAGTCTAGACCGCTGCTAAGTTTCTTACCACGCGTTTTTTTTTTTTTCCGCGTAAGACATTTTCTCCCTTCGTCATAAGTTTCAGTTTTTCCTATTGTAGTTTCTCTTCTATATCTCCCTTCATTAACGGATATTTCTTTCCTTTTAGGTGTCTTTAGTATCCATAGCATAGGTCTGTTTATTAGCAAATTATACCCCATTTACTCTGAGGTTTGGTCTAGTAATTATTTCATTCCATTTGTGTGTATATTACTGCAGCTTTGTCGATGTCTCTGATGAAACTATTTCTGTACATGTTAAGACAGATATAGCCGTACACTTATCCAGGAAACTGTCGCTATTTCTATGATGTATTTGTCTGCCTATATCTCCACCTCTCTCTTCGCAATTTTATGTCTATTTTCGTTAATCTCTTTGTTTTTGTCTCTTTTATTCCTTTTCCCCTTCTCTTTTCCCGTTCTCTCTTGTCACCCTGTCAAGCTCTCATCAGGAAGCATGTTAAATTCATCCTAAGGCTTATAACACCACCGCCACCTACCATACCTTCATTTCTCCGGCATTACATCAGCACTTTCCCTCCTGCACCCGGCAAGCTCAACATTTCAAAACCGTCTGCTCTCCCGTGCCTTCCATTAACACATCTCGCACTGCACACAAATTCCAAGCTTCCCAAAATTCATCTTCCTCAGCATATAGAATTGGACTCTATATCGTACTGAGTAATTTTTTTTTTTAAACCCCATGGCGGTGGACAACATTCTATAATAAGACTCAAGTTATGAGAAAAATGATGACGAAGTAGAAAAGGAATTATCATTACCACCATATACCTCCTGGTTTGTGATGTCCAGCTGTCTTCTTTTCCTTTCTTTCTCTTAGCTTTCATTCTTCTTTACTATTCTAAAATTCGTTTATATGTCAATTTAGGATGCCTTCAACAGTTCTTTAAGCTATTCACAGCGGTTGGCAACACTTCAAAGCATAAAATGTAATCTGTGTTGTCTTTATAAGCATCTAGAAGAAAAGGGGATAAGAAATTGATGTGTTTTGCAATTTTTAATCAGTTTAGTGTTAAGAGATGGCTGTAAAACAATAGATGTCTAGGAGTGATAAATGATTAAGGAATGATATACTAATTAGAAGTGAAAATGTTGATTAAAATTGCTTAAAAGTTTGGAGTATGTTACCTTGTTTATACTAAATTTAATGATTTTCTATAATAAACTTGGTATCGTCGGGCTTATGGGGAGATATATCATTATGTTTCTTTTGTATACTGCGCGTTCAAGTTCAGTTACGGCTTATTATATTGTTTATGTGTACCAGCGTGACTGTTTACATTGTTTCCTTTATTTCTTCTGATTTCCTGTGTGTATTGCAGCTACATCACGAAACACTTCTATCTCAATTCCTCCTGCTTCATCTCTCCTCCCTTCACGTTTCTATGGCATCATCTCAGCCACACTTTTGTCTCGTAACTCCTTCATTTATCTCCTTAGTCATGCCTCTTGTCATCAATCTCTCTCTCTCTCTCTCTCTCTCTCTCTCTCTCTCTCTCTCTCTCTCTCTCTCTCTCTCTCTCTCTCTCTCTCTCTCTCTCTCTCTCTCTCTCTCTCTCTCTCTCTCTCTCTCTGTCTCTCCACCGCAGCAAATAAGACCACATCTCTCTACCTATTTACAGATTCTCACCTGTTCACGAATCTCAGATCTCACCACCTCTTCACCTGTTCCCAGCCCGCATTCTTTCCATCACCTTCCCACAGCCTCTTTCTTACCTCCTCCTCCTCCTTCTCTTCCCCCTATCCTCCTCCTCCTCCTCCTTCTCCTTCTCCTTTTTCCTTTTTCTTTTCCTTTTCCTTCTCCTTCTCCTCCTCCTCCTCCTCCTCCTCCTCCTCCTCCTCCTCCTCCTCCTCCTCCTCCTCCTCCTCCTCCTCCTCCTCCTCCTCCTCCTCGAGTCGAGCGGTGCTTTAAATTTTTTTTCCTTTTTATCTGAAATTGAATGATTAAATCTGTGTGTTATATTTAGTAGATAATGAAGTTAACTGTTGTTCTGTTTGTTTGTTGTTTGCAATTTCTACTACTACTACTACTACTACTACTACTACTACTACTACTACTACTACTACTACTACTACTACTACTACTACTTCTACTACTACTACTACTACTACTACTGCTGCTGCTGCTGCTGCTGCTGCTGCTGCTACTGCTACAGCTACAGCTACTACTACTACTACTACTACTACTA